>NC_089743.1:28578697-28581197 GCF_040412425.1 Macrobrachium rosenbergii | reverse complement strand
TACTATAGGCTAATGAGCTAGTTGAGCCAATAAATCCCCCCCCCCTGCTTTTCCAGGCTGGTTTATAGTCTCCCTGTTCTTCTTTGGAGGAGTGGTAGAGCTTTCGACTGGCATGCTGTTGGCCCAGCGTTCGACTCTCCGAGCCGCCAAAGAAGAATTAGAGGAATTTATTTCTGGTGATAGAAATTCATTTCTCGTCAAAATGTGGTTCGGATTCCACAATAAGCTGTAGGTCCCGTTGCTAAGTAACCAGTAGGTTCTTAGCCACGTAAAAATAAGTCTAATCCTTCGGGCCAGCCCTAGGAGAGCTGTTAACCAGCTCAGTGGTCTGGTTAAACTAAGATATACTTAACTTTTTATAGTCTCCCTAGCGTACTTGGTCAAAGGAGAGTATCGGGCTATTGAAGACTCCCTATCGATTCTTTAAAAAAAATGGCTTTATTTAAGAAACACATCTCATTATAATTGATGGAACTATTATGATGATAATATTGTTAGAAATAGAATATGAAAATATTAATTAAGACAATGTGACAACGCTTTCCTCACGTTCTGCCACATCTGCATTTACCCTAAGGCGATGGTGAGGAAGAAATGATAGTTTTGGGTCAGTAGCCTCAGATTAACCCATTCCATTAAAGGACCTCTATAGTAAATCCAGAATGAAATGAGCTTTCGGGTGTGGCTATTTGGGTTTTCTCCACTTGTGTTTAATCTTCGCATAGCTGCCAAATCTATAACAACAACAATAATACATTTCTTTCCATTACAAATATCAAATATCTTTTTCGTTATGCAGAATTCTAAGTCAGTTACATAGAATCACGATTGATAAACTTTTTTAATACAATAATAAGAAACGGAATCAGATTTTCTATCAACGTGGCATCTCATTTTGGTGCTGTTGCCAATATTTCAAACAGCTCCAAGTGCGTTTAAATCCACGGATAAGCACCTTAAGACTGTCTCCAAGGGCCACTTTCGATGGTCAATGAATGATATAGAACAAAAGCATCATATGCACATCATTTTATTTTTATAAAGTAATCAAGATATCTCTCATGTCCTCATTAACATTAATTATCAGCAGAGAGAGAGAGATTGTTGTTGTTGTTAGATTAAGGTGGCCTTAATCTCCCCCAAACGAAGGTTATATCCCCAAGGAAAACTATAGCATAAAATAATGAAAATAAATACTATACTTACATTTATAAATAAAAGAAGTCTGCGAGATAGAGATAGCATTTCCAATGCACAGAGATTATTCTTCAAATTACATTTGTGTAATCGTTAAACAACCTCGACAGTACGTAAATGTAAGAAAAAGCCAAAGAAACAAAAGAAAAGATTTTCTTATTAAAAGAAGACCAACGAGCCTAATAATTACTGAAACTGAAACTGATGTGAAAAACAAACTCCAAAATTATGGTAATAGTTAACATTTAAATTTTATTTGATTTATGCTCACATATCTTCATTTATGACAATAGCGTTTCTAAAAGAGAAACAAAACCAGGAGTTACCAAAGAGGATTATAACAGGTTAAGGTCTAAGGAAGGAAAGGGTATCCACAAACCACGAGTTACCTTCGAGAAATGGAAATATGTCAACGCTGTAAAGCGATTGGGGGCACCCCCTTATGACTGACTTCGTTAGAAGCATTATAGTACCCAAAAAGGGCCTACCCTGTAGTCTCGTACTGCGTGACGTCACTAATTTCTAGCTACATGTGACAGCTCCGGTTTTAATCCGACTAAGCTCCGCGCGGAGAGACCTGTACAGTATACTCAACGATGTTTCTTTAGAAACGAAGTTCAGTAAATGACAGATCTCAGGTAAAGCCATAAATAAGGGATTAACCTCGAGGGTAGATTTAAAAAGACAGATGTATCTGGCAGCGCTGTATTCTTTTCCTGGTCTTAGAGTGTTAGATCGTGACGCGATAAATATGTAAATCAATAATGTACTTAACATGCATATATGCAAGTATCTCTTACATGTTTGAGTTAGTCTACAGTATGTTATATAACTTATTTTTATGTTATTTAATGAAAGAGGGGCGTATGGTGATTTCAAGTTTAGGATTCAATTTAGATTGTGAAAATTAATGGAATGAGAAACTGACAATAGCTGTTCAAATGATAAATGTCATCCGCACATTCATGACGAACTTTTCAAAAAGTTGTCCGAGTTGATTACAACAGATCAAGGAAAGAAGAATGGACGAAAAACAAAGTCTCAAATGGAGCACCGTCTTTAGTTCAAGAATATTGGAAGTATGATGAATACAAGAGGTAAATGTTATGATAACTTCAGGATTGTAGTTTTCAGCTTTGCTAGTGATCCCATCATTTATTACAAAGCCCGGAGAGATGCACGCAACATAAACTAAATCGTGTTTGTCAGTAATCGAAACAGGCCAATCGTTGTGTGTATGTATTTATGCATCAGTGCTCTCCAAAGCAATGGTACGAGTATTCAAAGGTAACGACGCAAAGAA
>NC_089743.1:28566197-28573697 GCF_040412425.1 Macrobrachium rosenbergii | reverse complement strand
CTTAAAAATCCCCTTGTGATGACTGTTGTTGATTACGAGAGGGCACTTGATGTCATCCACAGGCCAATGTTATGGAAGTTCTTCAGTCAGTATGATGGCGTTCCCTTTAAATATGTAAAACTATTTAAAATCATCATGAACAAAGTAAATCCGAAGTTAATATTGTTGGGGTCTTGTTAAGTGAATTTAAAGTAAATAGTATGTTGCTACATGAGAATGTTATTGCACCCTTACTTTTGCTGTTCTCGTAGACTTATAGTAAAAAAAATTTGTCGTAGAAGAAAGAGAAGGTCAGGAGTGGAGTAACGATGGAAACTTAACAGAGTTAGATTATGCAGATGATGCTTTTTTAATCCGTAAAACCCAACAAGACTTACAAAACATGCTTAATAAGAATGCATCAAATATCTAAAGCCTCATATTTAAATCTAAGAAAAACAGAAGTAATGAAAGTAGAGTATGAATAAACGGTGAGGTAACATATGATTGAGTAAGGATTAATGGGGTTAAATCTTTCATATAGTTAGGAGCAGATGATATCCAGTCCTGGTTCTCTTGATTTTTAATATAGTGAAAGACTAAATAAGGCAATCCAAACTATTAACAGGCTGAATGAGATCGTGAAATTAATAGATTGAAGTTCCATAGGGAAGTAAGATTATGTAGCCTATATGGGTATTAATACTCAATACATAATTACTTGTAAACAAATGAATTTGACTCAAATCTGGATCGAACCCAGGTCTTTCAATTGAAAGACCTGCTTTCGGTCCCGATGTGCGTCAGAAATTTAAGTATGTCTAGTGCTATCTGTATTGATATGCGGGCATGAATTATGCTGTGACAACCAAAGTATATATAAAAAGCTGTCGTCGATTTGGGAATAAAGGTTTAAGAAGAATATTATGTGTCAGAAGACAGGATAGAGTTAGAAATGGTAACCTCAAAGTAAATTACAGATGTTCCATATGTAGACGAGGTAATGATGAAAGGAAATTTGAACATAGCTCAACCCTTGGGAGAATTACAGTAGTACGTGATAATGTCAGCTGAACTCTTGTGGGCACCAGAAGAGTTGGAAGACAAGACCTACTTGGATAAGAACCATGAGAGGGGAGCCTGGAGATGAGCAGAGATTTATGGAAGATAAAACACAGGAGAGAAATGAGTGGCGGAATTTCACAGAGGCTCTTTGCGTCACACGACGTTGGAAGCGATGATGATGGAAGTATTTCACATGGCTTTGTGCGGGGTCGTTGGAAAGTCAGGTTTTTTGTAATTGTTATTTATTTTATGTTTTTTATCCACGTAAAATGCTTCTCATGGGGTATCTTCAAAAACCTTACTTAATATAGGTAGAAATTCTCTGGTTTTTAATTCCGTTTAATGTTAATGTTAGTTTTAGGTAGTTTGAAATAAGAACTTAAGATGTTTTTCTAAATTATATTTCAAAAAGATTTTTTTGATAATAACAAAAGCAGGTATTTTCGTAATGTGTAACATAAAATTTCAGCCTGTATGGTTATAATAAAAGTTTTAGCCTATTATTGTCCACAAGGGACTTCGTGATTACTAATATTGTTGAAGTTATTTTGGTTTATGATGCATTTAAGTGATTTTTATAATTTTAGAAAATAGTCACTCGCATGAATTTAAAGAAAATTTTGATTAAGGTGTTTTTGTAATTATACTTACTGGCCCTTTTAGATTATAGCTGATATGAGTATATGTCTCTGGTTAATGTCCAAATCTCCCCCCAATTCCTTCCCTGATTATGCGTCGAGTTACCCTGCGATAATTGTGAAAGAGGAGGTTTTATAGTTCATTTTGAGTTTTCCAGCCTAGGTTTACTATGGGAAGAGATTCTGGATTGTAGTTTAAACTTGAGCGTCTCCTTAATAGCAAAGGGGAATGTTCGTCTGTACTGGATGTTCCGGATTACGTTCTGCCCTTAATTTAGCTTATCCTTTGGTTACTGTAAAAGTTGTAGGTTCTCATAAATCATGGTTCTACCCGAACATTCATTCTTTAAGTGAAAATATATTCTCTTGGATTACGATTCATCCCCGAGGCATCCAGTGGTTATAGAGAAAAGAACAAGTTCTGTAGCTTTACCGTTAAAACTCAGATGACGCTGGTAACTGTAGGATGTACGGAAAGAAACTTAGTGTAATTGGGAAATGTAAAGTTCTCCATCTGTCATTGGTATGTTATTTTGTTCTAATGATGGTTAAAGTAGGATTCTAGTCTGGTATTATTATTAGTAGTAGTTCTCATTCTTATTGTTATTATTGCTGTTGCTGCTTATAGTGGTAATGCACGATTATTAAAAAAAGTAAAAAAGCAAACTTCAGAGTAAATGAGTCCAAACTTTTGTAAAAATCAAACTGAGCTAGAAGGCAAATTTATAAGGCACATAATTTTTCCCTTGTAGTTTTTTTCGTTAATAACTTCAGTAAATGGGATAATTGAAAGGGCATTATTTTACCCCTGCAAATGGTATGTCATTAACGTTTACATGGAATAAAAAGGCAACTGATGAATTTTATTATGTTTCGTGCAGGTTTTGTTGCAGCATGTTTAAAAGATCAAACTACGTTGAAAAAATAAATCTTTCATGGCTAGTTTGTTTTTGCTCTTGTTTGTTGTCAAGTGTTGAGAAATAATGTAATATCAGAGTTAGTTTTATAGAGGAGGTTTATCGTAAAGAGTCCCCTCCTTTAAAGTCAGCCCAGTCACAGACAACCGAAATTCATAAAGGCTAGAAAAATAATAATAAAACTTAGTGACACATGTGTAACCACACTTCTTTGCAGAAGTCAGTTTGGCCGATGAAAACTCGGATTTCAGTAGAGAAAAGCTGCACGGATAAAACAAATGATAGTATTTAATACAATGCTGATGTATTCATCAGCTATACGTGTGGTTATTGCACAGTTGTTTACGTATCACCGTATGGTAATTATATCCCCGGAGAAGTCAAAATGGAGGGCACGCTTCTAATGATGACAATAAATGCTAAGCAATTAAAGATTGTCTCTTCATTTAGTGAGAGTGTCTTGACTGTGACGCGTCAGATGAAAATAAGTGGTGACAGGTCGTGTAATTGCGTCAGGGACAACTAATTCTCGCTACAGGTTTTCGGTATTTTCCCCCGTGTGAGAACCACCGGGATGCAGATGGAGGTCGTCAATTTTTGCTGCGCGTTGTCTATCGAATTACAGAAAATAAAAATGATTTTAATAGAATTGGAGTGTTTGAATATTCCAGACATAATCCATAATGCCCCACTATTCTGTGTACGGCGCAGAGAGGTAATCAAATCACAGCCGCTGAATTAATGAATCCGGGATCGCATATTTAGAGTAAACATCGGTAGATCCAGCGTTGACAGACAAACATACGGTTAGGCAGGCATACTTGCTTTTCGGTGGTGGTTTGCTGTTTCAAATATTTAAACCCGAACTTGATTTATATTGGAGATGTTTAGGGGAAACGTTTTTCCTGGAATTTTTATCAGTATCTTAATGATAAGGCGAAGTTCTGGATTAATGTATTATATATGGAATATTGATATCAATCAATAATGATTAATTTGAAGTATTAATCACACATATTGCATGGTGTGCTTTTTAATAACAAGTTATTAATTGTTGTAGATTACATCGTGCGACATGTACTTGCAGAGTTTTATTTTTTTTATACCTGATCATTCAGGACAAGGGTTGGCTGATTGTTTTTTTTTTTTAATATAAGTAGCAATTTGAGAAAGATCTTACGATAGTTTAGTTACAACCTCAGGGGTCATATTGCCTAAACATGTTCTCGACTGCCGCAAAAGGCGCCACCAAACTCCACCTGCCTGTTGCATTCGTACCTGCCGCCCTGAGTTTCATTCTGTTTTACATGAAACCTTGATCATTTCTTCTTCGCAACAATTGCACCCCACCTCTTTGCCCCTCTGCCATGAGACTCTCTCCTGAGCCCCACCCGCCGAATAAGGCAATATCGTGACAATCGACCATATTTTCCTCTTGGAATTGGGCACGCTTGAATTATAACTTGGCAAGCTTACGGACACATTAAAGTCATGAAGAGGACGCGAGGAGAATGACTTGTGGGGAGAGAGAGAGAGAGAGAGAGAGAGAGAGAGAGAGAGAGAGAGAGAGAGAGAGAGCATTATATTAATTTCGAAAGAGCGAGGGAAATTCAAATTTAGATCTTTATTTTTTAATCTTTGTCGATGAAGTGCAAGACACCATCTTCCATCTCAGATGATTGATATTGTTTTCGTAATTGGAATTTGTGCGGTCGGTCTTTGATATTGGATTTGTTTTTGAGGTGAAGCGTTGCTCCTAAAAAAAAAAATCAATGAACTAGAGAGTAATTTGACAAGATTAAATTTTATTTTTTATTCGTCAAATGTAGATAGTTATTCTTATAGCTTGATTGAAGTTGATTTGATTCTAGTTAATTTGAATCGAAGGCTGTAGGTGAGGTAGGTGTAATATTTCTGAATGCAGGTGGTAGATATTGATTACGTTGCATCTGTAATATCGATTTTTTTCTTTTTTTCAGGTGCGGAATTTTGTGTTCCAATGTTTTACCCAACCGGTGTTCCGTAAGTAGTGTGAATTTAGAAAGCTTACAATGGTGAAGATATATATATATATATATATATATATATATATATATATATATATATATATATATATATATATATATATAATGTATATAACTATATATATATATACAGTATATATATAATCACTAAAGTCACACGCAATATTTTGTATATATATTCATACCACTCGTGTTCGACTTCAATAAGGCAGGATGGTTTAGATTCCAGAATCTTCAATTTACGAAGTACAGTTTACCAAGCACTAGCTTTCGAAGACAGTCTTCTTCATCGGGTACCGATTCACTGAGGAGATAACAGCTACACCCGGGTATATGTGCTCCTCCCTGGGACGACCTGCCCGTTGACCTTCAACTCCTGCTCCTCCCTGCATCTCTTAATCTCTTGGCCATATGCTTAATCCTGCGTTGTTCGAGATTGCCCCCTTACTGTCCATCTCTCTGTTTATGTTCTTAAAACACCGGTTTGTTATTTCACAAGTGATCTTGTCCTCAAAGTTTATTCCTTGTTGAGTACAAGATCACTTGTAGAACAATATATCAGAGTTTAAAGGAGAACAAAACCAAAAGATGGAAAGTAAGGGGACAATCCCGAACAACGAAGTGTTAAGCATATGACCACGGAGATTAAGAAGACTGCAGGATGGGCAGGAAGAGTTGAAGATCAACGGGCTGGTCATCCCAGAAATTAGGAAAAGAAAATAACTGATGTTGGGAGGTGCACCTACTGTATATACCCTAGTGCAGCTGTTATCTACTCAGTGCATCAGTACCTAATGAAGAAGACTGTATGTCTTCGAAAGCTGGTACTTGGTCAATTGTACTTTGTAAATTAAAGAATCTTGAATCTAAACAATCCCGTCTTATTGAAGCTTGGCATGAGTAATATATGTGTATACAAACGCGCACACACACACACACACTATATAAATATATATATATATATATACATATATATATATATATTATATTATATATATATATATATATATATATATATATATATATATATATATATATATATATATATACATATATGCTTGTGTCTGTATGTATGAGAGTATGTCAATGGTTTTAGCTAAGTATACTTGTATACAGATTTTAAAAAAAATATTTTTGACCAACTAAAATATCTAAAACTGTGTGTTAGATTGGAAGTGAAACGTACTTGCATTCTCAGTCATTGAAGTGAAATATTGTTGTCATGTGTTGTAGTTCTTGTTGACCTCCCATTAGTGAATTGTTATTATGATGCCATGGCTAGGCAGTCATTGTAGTGTATGGTCGCTTCATTAGTAAGCTCATATTTCAGAATACTGAAAATATGCTGTGTTGGTAGAGTCAGTTTGTGATTTTTTTTTCTCACATTTTCAGAAAATTACTCTAAAGCACTGTATAATGGAATGTCTGATTTTGGTCGTTTTTGGCGAGGTGGCGTTCAGTAGTTGCCTGTTGATGTCCTTTACTTGGCGAAGTTGTTTTACTTTTGCTCATATAGATAACCTGATGATGCAAGATATTTTGCACAGTTTTCTTTTCAGAGTAGATAAAGTTCAAGAAAGCTTCTACTGGGGAAGTGCTTGATAATTCCTAATTTTGGATATTAAGTAGATTTTTAATGACTAAGTAGTTAGTTCTCCAATCTTGACTGCATTATCTAATGATTGGATGAAATACTTGGACACTAGGCAAACAGAAGAGTACCATCTGGAATTCTAATTTAATTAACTGGACCTCTAGATTGTAAGGAAGGTTGAAAGTAACCAACACTGTTTTGGATACTTTGTGAAAAGTTAGTAATGTAAAGCTGTTCCGCAGTAGAAGAGGCTAAGGATGGAGAATGTTTGTGTTCACGTCTCTGATTTGTTCTTGGTCCTCTTTTTATTTAATTATAATTGCATGTATGTGTTATATGTTTTAATAAATGTATATTTATTTATTCAGATTGTTTTGCCTCGGGATGTAAAGAATAATCTACAGTATTATGAGCATATAAGTAAGTGAAATTGTAAAAGTGTAAATAATGAAATTGTAAAATGATAAAATTGTATAGGAGCTTTCGTCTACTTGTGTGTTAGACCTTTAATCTACAGTATTATGAGCATATAAGTAAGTGAAGTTGTAAAAGTGTAAATATTGAAATTGCAAAATGATAAAATTGTATAGGAGCTTTCGTCTACTTGTGTGTTGGACCTCTTCAGGCTGAAAAAAAGTTGTTCTTTGTACACGTAGACAAAAACTCACGTGTATTATTAGTTTCTTCATTTGTTGTAAGAGACAATCGTTACAATTTATTTTTACAATATCTTGGGGTTATATTGAAAATATTTATGATAATATAGATATTCCCCCTTTATTAAGATGGATTTAAAGATGGAAATTACTAAGAAGGTAATATTTTAAATCGCTCACCAGGATCACGGTCATGATGTATCTTGGAGTTTTGCTTGATGGCACATGATGATCAAGTCAGGGTTACTTTGCCGAATATATGGTTGTATATAATAATATTTTCCATATCTTTGTAATTAAGATTGAGTTTTCCTATCCATGGTGATTATCCATTCCGTTATCAGTGTGTTGAAATTATCTTGCCCTCTCCATTCAATAAACTGAACAGGTGCCAATAGTTTTGTGTAGTCCATTTAATGCTCTCTCTCTCTCTCTCTCTCTCTCTCTCTCTCTCTCTCTCATCTTCATCCTCCTCTTCTACGAGAAGTACGTCCCGTGAACTTTAACTTAGCCAACTTTAATCAAACTTAATGTTGCTTTAAATGAACTTCGGCTGAAATCAGAAGCGGATGGCGAGCTGCCAGATTTTTTTTTTCTTTTCTTTTTAAGGCGAGGTATTCGCTAGAA
>NC_089743.1:28556197-28561197 GCF_040412425.1 Macrobrachium rosenbergii | reverse complement strand
TATATATAATGGTCACTTTTTATATAGACACGCATGGAATTGTAATAACCACAATGGCCGCTTAGCTTCTCGAATTCTTCACGCTTTTCATCAGATGTTTCAACATCTGTTAGAAACCTTTTATATGGCGTTGATCCCTTTCCTCTTCTGACTCCAATGGCACTTCCGTATTCATCTGTAGTATCATATAACATTTGCATCCAAACATAGTGTGGATGTATGCCCCTTGCCATTACTTGTTTACTTGCAAATGAAGCCCCATACACCACAAGTTCATTACAGAAACTTCAGAACTGTGTTTAGGGATTCAAATTTTCCACATTTCACACACTTTCATTCAGGGTCATTTATTTAAAAAAATGTTAAGCAAATATTATCAAAAATCGATTAGTTCAACTGATGAAGAGTTAGAGGAATTTATTTCTGATAGAAATTCAGCTATAAGGGTCTGTTCCTGGTTTTGACGTAAAATAAGACTTCGGGCCAGCCCTAGGAGAGCTGTTAATCAGCTCAGTGGTCTGGTTATCTTTTTTAAACCTGTTTGAGGAAAGTTATCCTTTTGCCAGATGTTAGTGGTTGATCTCAAGAATTTCCTCGTTTCTGTTTTTGGCCGTGGTTGTGATTTATGGTGACCTTATCCGAACGTATAATGGTATCACCTTCGCATTATCATCATTATTAACGTGAGTCACCTATTGTTGAAGCACTACATTGCACTTATTGTGATATATCGGTATCTCGAATTGTAATGTTGTCTACATTAGCTGTTATATTACTATAGTCCTCAAAATGGTCATAATTGTGCGTGCTATCCCGCCATTATTTTATGGAATCACCTTCAATTGGAATGTTTTCGTCATGGCTTTAAAAGTGTTGACTCCGAATTCTGAGTACTGTTTGATGAAGTGGCAGTCATTGTTGGGCCATTTCATGCTTTGTTGGTTGTGTCGTTTATTTTAGATGGACTGAATGGAATCAGTAATAGAAGACTTGTATAGAATGCATGTTGTAGGTACACGTACATTAACTTAATTTAAATTGATACTTAGTAATTCGCTTTAACGTTTGCTGCCAAAAAGTAATAGACCTATTTGTTCCGCAAACAGCTTTGGTTATGACACAAGGGAAGTAGTTTCTGAAGGAATGTTTGATCATGCAACAGAATAAAGGGGAATATCATGGTTGATTCTTAAATATTGCTTGAATGTCACCATCTTTCTTGGGATCCGTCACATTCATTCCTTCCATTCTTTTCTAATTTAACACATGCGGACATTAGGCTGCCAGGACCATGAGCAATAAATAACCATTTAAATGCGACCTTTTATTCGGAAGTTAATAGGTAAGCGATATGCTGTGAAGTTTGCGATATTTTTCTGTGGGTAAAATGGAAAATTATCATTGGATGCAACGGGGTTTTGTTAATGCATAGGAGGAATAGAAAGTAGTAGACCAGATATGAAGTCGAGGATTTTATTATAAATTAGATATAGCTACATAAATTCAGTGATGAATATAATCAAATGATTAGAACCCCCATCTTGAAAGAAAATGACTGTTGGAAATGGTCCCTTATTTTATAACTCCAGAGTTGTGTGATTCGCACTTAATTCCTCAACTCTGTGAGGTTGATGAATCTGAAGTTCATGTATGCCATACTATATGAAGTCTATTTTCTATTCCACTTAGATAGTTGATGAAGGTATGATTCATTCATTGACGTCCATTATACAAAGGAACCTTTTGAGATTCCAGGAAAACGCATGACAAAATGAAAGGACTGCTCAGCACTATGCAGAGTGATTCTAACCATATTTTATTGTGAAACTTGGGATTGTCCGTAATGGCAGCGTACAACTTCGTTTGGTAAAGTGTAAAGGGTAAGAGTCTTTGACAGCTGACTGATTTTCAAGTCATCGTTTTTACAGTTAGTGCGAGGTTGCGGTCTTCATCTATTTTCAAACTACATTCCTGTAGTCATTACAAACTAATGGTTTGCGAGTGCTGCGGTATGGCGGTGTGTTGATTTCTCATCACCGGCCTTGCTGAAGGTGTGAAAATAACCATCATTGCTGCTACAAGCCATTAACATGCAGGCATTTTATATACATTCGGCTATGTCCTCCCATTTATATAATGAACACGCATGCATGCACATACACGCATAGGCGTATGTATATATATATATATATATATATATATATATATATATATATATATATATATATATATATATATATATATATATATATATATATATAGATAGATAGATATATATATATATAATATATATGTATATATATATATATATATATATATATATATATATATATATATTATATATATATATATATATATATATATATATATATATATATATATATATATATATATATTTACATATTTATATATGTGTATATGTATGTATGTATGTATATATATATATATTTATGTATGTATGTGTATATTTACATATATGTATAAACAGTATACGTTCATACATACAATTATAATACATAATGTGTATTATATGTATGTGTTTTTGTAAATATATGTATATATATATATATATATATATATATTGTATATATATATACAGTATATATATATATATATATATATATATATATATATATATATACATACATATACACAAATATTTATATTTATATTTAGATGTAGCCCTGTGCCAGCTCTGCCTTGATGCAACTACAGTCGAATAACCTTCGGTAGGTAATTTCTCGCTAGTGAATCGAACCATGGTCCTATGGCTATATAACCAATATATCGTGAGGCCTAATATATAAATAAAAGTATTCTCGGGTATGTGTGTGTGTGTGTATGTGAGTAGTTTGTTGCCCCAAATACTTTTAAATTAATTATATGGTGTAATCCTTTGCCGAGTATTCGTGGAGTTAAACCAGCCATTCTTTGGTTTGTTTAAATTTTAAGTGAATAGCTATCACTTCATTTGATAGCCATTTACTGTACTACTAAGCTCTATGATATATAGTAAAAAGAGTTGGGATATTTTCTAATGTGTAATGAGCTTATACTTGACGACCCCTTATGACCGGTTGTCTTTGTCCCTTGGGGCATTTCCTAGTCAGGGAACAGGAGAGGTACGATCAGAGGTGGTAATGTATTCTCTGATCTTCTCTGCAGCTCCCCCCCTCCATTTCTCACCTCGAATGTGTGTTATGTAGAGCTGAACCACAAGCCATTAATATCGAGTGACATAGTGACTTAAATGGAGCCCTTTAAAGACATTTATAATGCCTATAAATCATGATGGTTGCATGCTCCTCTGGACGATTATTGAATGAACGCGGCCTGGTTTTTTATATCTTAGTTTATTGTCGAGTCATATATTATATGATAATGGACACATCTACCTTTAGTCATTAAAGACCCTTGGAAGAATTCACGACTGAAATCAATTTACATGCTCTGTGCCGTTGGATGTTTGTTTCTTAAACTGGTGTTCGTTGGGTAATGATACTTGATCTTCCGTTATCAACTAAATATTCTTGGGCGGTACTCGTATTCACGCAAGTATATACGAAATAAGTGGCGGTAGTTTCCTTTAGGACTTTTTATTACTTTTTGCGATTTGATACATTCGTTGTTATTCCTACAACTTTTTAATGCCACCCGTGAAGTCATGTTTCTCAAGATTCTAAACGCTTTTCTTAAATCTCATGACATACTGGCACTGAAGGTAAAATTGATGGTATGACTAATTTGTACAGCATCTTCCATGACGGGAAGAAAATAAAATACATTTTTGTATATCAGTGTATATAGTCCCTCTCTCTCTCTCTCTCTCTCTCTCTCTCTCTCTCTCTCTCTCTCTCTCTCTCTCTCTCTCTCTCTCTCTCTCTCTCTCGCGAATCTTTCTTATGGCAAACTACCATATAAATGCGTTATGATTTTGACAGAAATTGTATGCGAAGATTGACAAATTCGTCTGTAAATATCACCAAGTGATCCGTTGGTGCACGTTTCTTTTAATGTGAAACAAATACTGTTATTGCCGTAGCTGTTGTCATAAAAACATTGACGCATGTGAAAAAAAAAACATATTTGAATAGATTTTTTATTGTTATTAAAGAAAGCATGGCTTGGGTATGTCCGGTTTTTTGTCTATTAATAAAGACAGTAAAATTTGTGTAAATAAAAAGTACCTCGATTTGTTTGTTGTTTTCTCCCTTTGTTGATATAGTATAGCGTATTTTTCTGAAATGAGAAGAACGAGGCAGTTTTCAAAACGAACGGATGTTTTCATTTTTGATTTTCGAGTAAAACGTGCTTAGTTCTACGTACGGTTTAGATGCTTGATGATTGTCTCCTGGTTATTAACACGAGGGATTCTTAACTCTTCTTTAATTTCTCTCTCTCTCTCTCTCTCTCTCTCTCTCTCTCTCTCTCTCTCTCTCTCTCTCTCTCTCTCACACACACACACACACATTTTAAATGTATCTAATTTCTCAAGTCTTATGCTGTGGCTTTAGAAACCTACATCACTCACGCTTTCAAGATCGAGTCGTTCGCGTCGTTTATTTTAAGCCCTTTAAGCCTGACCTTTTTCTTCCCTCTGGCTTGGACGTCCCACCAAAGTGCACAATCAAAATAAATGTTGCAATTTTAGCTTTCTTGACCGTTAAAGTAACCCCCACATTTACCTGATTTTGGTACGAAGCATTCGCTTTCCTCCTCCCTTAATTTACCTAGCGAATATCCCCAAAAATACTTCCAAGTTTATTTAAAATTTATATGATACACCCAGTTTCTCCGTCCCCGGAATGGAAGTAGCGAATTGATATAGACGAAAGCAAACAGTGTGCAAATAGGTTATCCCAGAAGTAGGAGGCAATAAATTTTGAGGTTAATTCATTGTCAGCATTCCACGTCGGTCACAAAAGCTTATCATTAGGTTGTTGAGGTATGATGGCGTGGTTACAGTGTTGTAGGTAGTCAAGCGGTTTATTGTCTTTTCA
>NC_089743.1:28548697-28553697 GCF_040412425.1 Macrobrachium rosenbergii | reverse complement strand
GCCGTAAAAACCTATATTCTGAAAAAAGTATTACAAGAAAGAAAAGTGTATGTTCCTTGCCTGAGAGTCACTTGGAAGAAACAGTAAAAGATTTCTCCATAGAAGGCACCCCATGGTGTCTACTGACAAAAGCAAAGTAATATCAGGAGCAGATGATAACCATGCGTTTTCCGAGAAATTCACGCAGACCAGTTAAACCTTTACTTCTTTGCCAGCATATCGCCAACACCCCATTGCAGCCCAAATAAATCTCTTCCACGGCCTGCCAGTGGAGCAGCCCTTCAAGAATATCATCCTAAACAATATAATAGTAGAATAATAAATTCATCGGGTTCAACCCGCCCGATCCAGATATTTTGGTACTGGGACATTTTAATTTTCAAAATGCAATATGGAGAAGAGGTGTTCTATAACAAAATGATGATGATGCTCCAGAAACTATGATGTCAAATAACTTAATCGATAACTGTGACACCTGTAATCATCCACTAAAAATATTAGAACGAGGCCAGTACAGTCGAGAGAAGAATATACCCTTGATCTAATTTTTACAATGAATCATAAATTCCTAAGTAACATCTGATCTCTGATCACTACTTAGTATCACGTGACAGCATGTGATGTTTAACTGAACGTCACGCACACAACCCAGAACCCTCTCTCTTGCTGTCCAGCCACTCCAACTCCTCCCTCCTTTCACGTCGTAAACTCTGAATGGCTGAAAGTGCCCTAGTGCTTGGCTTTATACCCTATATTCTATGAATCCAATCCAATACCATGCGCAAACTATGGCTTCCCAGTATGGCTTCTGTACCCAGCTTAATATAGTCAAACAGACTGGTCGATATCGTATTCGGCTAGCACTCTCCTTGGCCCGGTTCGATTCTCCGGCCGGCCAATGAAGAATTAGAGGAATTTATTTCTGGTAATACAATTTCATTTCTCGGTATAATGTGGTTCGGATTCCACAATAAGCTGTAGGTCCCGTTGCTAGGTGGTCAATTGGTTCTTAGCCACGTAAAGCAAGTCTAATCCTTCGGGCCAGCTCTAGGAGAGCTGTTAATCAGCTCAGTGGTCTGGTTAAACTAAGGTATACTTATTTGGGTGCGGGGCATACCAAGTAGCATCAGTTGTAGGGATGAATGCTATAAAATTCTGTACTTCTACAAAATAAAAAATCAAAGAGGCTTGGTTCCAAATCTGCCACTACACCCATTAAAACTTAAGAGCTGGGGTGAGATGCGCTCTACCTCAACCCACTGTGCATCATAGCCACCTGAGGTTGCACGTACATTGTCATTCGCACTCACGACTCTAACCTATGGAATAGTCTACCTCATTGTATCTCAACTGTTACAAATCTCCCCGTGCACATATTCAAGCCTGAGTTCCTGGATATCCTACCGGATGAGCTAAGATGCAATGCTACGGGTCATTTCAGCGACCTTAATTCAGGACGTAATTCTAATTCCATCTGGCACCTTATATACAGTCCAGAAGTCGAATACAGCACCAGTGCTTTCAATAATTGCAGTTAGTATCTAGTGTCCACACAAGGAGAGCCTTGAGGAGGTAGTGGTTGGTATGATTAAGCTAACAAAGAAATTACCCGTTCGCACGTACATTGCCACGCGCAAATGTAATTTATGTATGTATGTATGTGTATATACACACACATATATATTATATATATATACATTTATATATATACATATATATGTACATATATATATATATGTATATATATATATATATATATATATATATATATATATATATATATATATATATATATATATATATATATATATATATATATGCGATAATTTTTTTAACTGTGATCTTCCATATAGAGGAGACGGCTACTGAGGGGGTTAACTTTTAGGTTTTCAGTAGTTCTTTTTGGATGAAGTTATTAGCTCTTCGTTGGGAGAGTTGGTAGAGCTTTGGCCTATCACTCGGTAGACCCGAGTTCGAGTCTCCGGCCGGCTGATGAAGAGTTAGAGGAATTTATTTCTGGTGATAGAAATTCATTTCTCGCTATAATGTGGTTCGGATTCCACAATAAGCTGTAGGTCCCGTTGCTAAGTAACCAGTTGGTTCTTAACCACGTAAAATAAGTCTAATCCTTCGGGCCAGCCCTAGGAGAGCTGTTAATCAACTCAGTGGTCTGGTAAAACTAAGGTATATTTAACTTGGATGAAATTATTAGCCTCATCCCCTTCCTGCCCTGGCTATGACCAACCACAGTCGTCTAACTACATGTTACATAATTTGTTGAATAAGTCACTAGTAGCACAGTGGATTTTTCCAGGGAAGCGGCGCAAGTCGTTTGCTCTCCGTGAGACTGAACTGTGGTGATTAAACCGCTTCCCCTTGTAGGTGGTTGTATCAGAGAGCAAACAACTCTCTCTGCTACGTTCATATTTCAACAGCTGAATTGTGGGTGAATCTGTCATGCAGACAGTTTCCTCATAGTCATATATAGAAGTCTCATCAGCATTGCGTCGAAGCCCCTCCCTGTAAACACACACACACACACACACACAAACGTAGAATGTGCCATTCATCTAAAATATGCACTGACACATAGCCTATGCTTCCTGTATATCGAGGTCATTCCTTTCGGTAATTGCTTTCAGTACATCTACCAAACACTTTTGTAGGTCTCCCTCTCCTACCCCCACTTAAACTTCCAAATTATATAGTTTTCACCAGCTTAGCTTCTTCCATTTTTACCGCATCACAGAGCCATTTCAGAGTGGTGTGATCCACCCTTTCAGTTATGGTAACACTTTTATCATTTCCAATATTTATGTCTACATTTGCCAACCTTACAATTTTCGTCAGGTTATTTCTACCTTGCAAACAGTTCTTCACAACAGCTTCAACTTGATAAAAAAAGTTCTTTTAATATAACAAATTTTACTTTACCTAGATAAAAAATATGCTTTTAATATAACAAAGGTTACTTTCACAAACGAGAGTTGATTTCACAATCCGTTTCTACATTCCCACCTTGGCTTCCATAAGCACTCCGAATATCATAGCGGTCTTATATGCACACCATGTTACCTTCCTTGCTTCAATAATTCTATGACTATCTTATTCTTTCATCCATAATTTTAATACCAAATACCGATGCAAATGAATCGCTTTAATTCATCCATCATTAATGTTGAATTTTTTTTTATTCTGGTTTCATGGTCCCCATTTTCCTTCATAACCTTAATCTTGGTCATATTTACTTTTAAACTTCCTCCCTTATAAACACGTTCAAATTCTTTCACTAGTTTCTGGAGTTTCCCGTCAGTTTTTCCTATCAATATTGTACTATCTGCAAAATTTCCGAGTCCATACCTTTGATAGTCTCGCATGTTTTTATTTGTAAACTTACAAAACAGCCTTTGAAACACAATCCACCTAAAACCACTTTCCTGTCTTCCCTCAAATATAACGCTTTGCTTCCTCGTAACGACTTGCAGTTGTTCGCTGTAACTTGTCTTCCTTACCGTGCATCTTACAAACAGTATCAGCTCCGGTGGAGGTAAAATATTTCCATACAAGCTTAACCTATTTTATTGTGTACTTCATTGAACTGCGTAATGTGCTTATGTGCCTCTTAGAAAATGATAGCATGTAATAGGGTTACGATGCACGCGAAGTCACTGTTTGGTTGGTATGTGTTAATAATGCAATGGTGTTATTGAGATATTTATATTTTAATGATTTTTTAATTGACATCGTGGGTGATGCTTAAAAGATAGTTTGACGTTGATGACACTGATACTTGGACTAAATTAATCGTAAACATGATGGCAATTATGGTAATAACTATATAAATGTTAATGTGTATGCAGATAAAATGCAAACAGGCACCAAGTCCCCATCCTCGAGTCCTCATTATACAAAGTACACAGCCATAAAAGCATTTTGGCGGGTATCATTTCAGTGTGTGTGTGTGAGAGAGAGAGAAAAGAGAGAGAGAGAGAGGAGAGAGAGAGAGAGAGATAGAGAGGGAGAGGGAGAGAGAGAGAGATTGTAAATAACATTTACAGAATAAGAGTTGTTTTTATTATCTGTTAAGAGATTTGTCTAGATTTAAAATATAGGCGTATTCTCTCGTATGGAGAGAGAGAGAGAGAGAGAGAGAGAGAGAGAGAGAGAGAGAGAGAGAGAGAGAGAGAGCGGAGCTTTACGTGAAACAAGAGAAGTATTATTCTGTTGTTGTTTAATTAGTATTGTGTCTATCAATTTTACCTTAGCTGGGAGGGTTTGCACATCGTCCGTAACAAAAGGAGTAAGTCTGCAAGTCAAGGTTTGTCGGGCATAATATAAATATCCCAAACCTCTGGTTGTTTTGATTGACTCGGCCCGCTGCCGGAATTGTTCATTAACCTTCAGTGACGTGCGTATGCTTATTGTTATTGTTGGGCCAGAGCAAGTAGGGTAATTGCCTTCACTGCTATTTACTCTCTCCCAACGTGTATTGACGTTATGGCGGTCGTTTGAATTTTCTGTTTTTTCCATATCCTGTCCTTTTCATATTATTATTATTATTATTATTATTATTATTATTATTATTATTATTATTATTATTATTATTATTATTATTATTATTATTAGGTACCTGGGGAATTGGTAATTATTCTTCCAGGATGTTTTTGTCAACTATTTTTCAAGGTCACAGGTCAGTCACACCAAAGATGTCGAAAAGTTTTCAGAGATGTCTAGTCAAAATTCAGTAACGTGTAAGGTATTGCTGTAGGTATTTTTTTTATTTACCTTGAACTAGTTTTCAAGTTTTTTTTTATTTACCTTGAACTAGTTTTCAAGGTCAGAGGTCAGTTGACAAGTCAACATTTTATTCTGCCAGTATTATTGAGTATTTTCCTACCATTTTTAGCTGGTCATTTGAAATTTCAACATTATTTATTTCTCAGCCTGGTGAAGCCTGGTATGTAAGTACCTCGGGAATTGTTTATTTTTCAAATTTGTTT
>NC_089743.1:28541197-28543697 GCF_040412425.1 Macrobrachium rosenbergii | reverse complement strand
ATTAGTCGCATAATTACCGAAGTCTGTCTGCGTATGAAGATGGTTATTTGCTTTGAATTTGGAGCCTTTGATGTCACGTTGCCGGAGATCTTTCAAATCTTCAGTTGATCCATTTGCAGCTGGTTTAAATATGATGAACGTTTGAAATATGGTTTTTTTGCACCCTCTAGTAAACAACTTGATATTGATAACTTTCTCTCTGCTGGTGTTTTTGCTGCTATGGGTATGATAAGTAATTGGCGTGTATGGAGAGTTTAGGGAATTTCTTCTCGTTCGGCAGTTTCTGTCCTGCTGCAATGATAGGTGTTCGGTATACATCTGACTGATAGCTTTTGCTTGAACGATCGAGTTTGATGTTTCCTTCCACGATATACACTCCCGTTCCTCTCTCTCTCTCTCTCTCTCTCTCTCTCTCTCTCTCTCTCTCTCTCTCTCTCACACACACACACACAGACACACACAATACGGCACAAGTAACCTCATGAATACTGATTCTGCTTCGGGAAAGTCGGATGTTAGAGAAAAGCTACCTTGATGTTCAAGTGAATTTTGTAATGCGTGTATCGGAATGGCTAAGAGTGATGAACACGACAATAAGTAAATGTATAAGTATACATAGATATATAATGTATAATTTTATATGTGTGTGTGTATTCTCTCTCTCTCTCTCTCTCTCTCTCTCTCTCTCTCTCTCTCACCTTTTCACCACTGACCCCTATCTAAGGACGTAACATCTGGACGGCTGCAATAACGTCTGTCTTGTCAAGCTTTGCCGTCTCTGACCTTTCTTAAATTGCCGTCATTTTTTACGGTATTAAAATGCTACTATCTGTAAAACTGTGTAATTGCATCATTCCATAATTTTCCCCGAGTATTCATGTACATCCTAAGGTATTAGATTTAGCCACTGAATGTGCATTTTACATTTTCTACAAATGCGATGTAATACCAAAACACTACGCATCAGTGCCCTCCAGTAAAAATTTCAGTCTATTTTCTTCCGTACTGAGGGCTGTTGTGACATGTACTCGTACGGAGAGCTTTTGTTCTGATATAAGTTTTTCATTTTGATCTGGAGAAAAATGTCGATGTTTAATGGATCCTATGTTCAGTTATGTATTTTTAAGTGATGTTTTTGTATTTACTGTGTGTGAATAAGCGTAATTGTGTTTGTGTTTGATGAGTTGTGCGGCAGTGTTGTAAACTGCTTAGATCTAACTGAAGCCCTCATTCGGAATTTAGAGAGCATTTGTCAAGCTTAAGCGGTTGAAGTTAAGATTTTATCCGTGGGCATACACAATATCTTACTTTCCTTTACAGTTTTGTCGTCTTGTGAGGAATGGAACGCTTTTATGTTGTTGCGCAGTATCTCGGCAGCGTGATATTTCCAAAGTGTCCGTTCTTTCTTGATATTGGTTTTGAGATAATTATATGACATCGGTTAATAGTAACATTTTCAGGAGAGCAAGAGCTGTCATCTTTCATTTTTATTTATAATGGCATCTATTCGTAGGGGTAAAATTGAATTAAGAAATATCGAAGCTGTCAGTTATGTGATGTGAAGTGTTTGCATTTTCTCTTTACAATACATCTTTAACTCATAACTGGTAAAGGAATATTCTCTTTGTTTTGTGATTATTGTAATTGTTTTTCTACCGTTAGTTTAGTAATGCTCACATTTTGCAATTTGTCATCAGATAGTGACTCGTTTATCCTAATCATTCGTGAGCAGTGTGAGCAACTGTTGCTTATTGCTTAGTGATACCATTTTTTTTTTTGCAGTTTATATTTTATTTTCCCAATTTTTCCTTCTCCATTCATCCCATATCCGCTAATGAGGCATAGAAATGAAGATGCTAAAAACATAAGAACTCCAAGGTAAGAGTGAGACCTCGCCGAGTAGCAGTTCGACTTGGTAGTGGGAGGTGGACCTCTGAGTGCATATTTCTGCTAGTGTAGGACTATGAATTTTGCAGGCTTACGATAGGTCCCCGGATAGGCTATGCGCGAGTGTTTGTGGTTGTAAGAATACAACATGCATGCCTTCAGCATCCATGCAAGCCGTAGGTACTTTGTTGGCGTTTAGTTTCCTTGTATCTTTCTGTTGACTGTTTGCATAGCTTTTGTATGTGCATGTAGATGCGGTCTTTACTTTGCCTCTACTGCTTGCTCTTATCTTGAGAGAGAGAAAGAGAGACTCTTATCTTAAGAGAGAGAAAGAGAGAGCGTGTTCAGTATGCATATACGATTTTTGACAACCTGTTCACGCACCTTGCAAAGCCTATGTGCTATGTATTTTGTGAGCGTGTGTCCTACTCACAGAAGAGTATTGCAGAGATAATGAGAGTTACTGGGTCATCAGCAGTGTGAGCTACTAAGATTGCGTTACGAGAGAAGTACTTGTCATATCCAGTTACATATTGCAGTGCTCTGCTGAAGAAAGTGTTTCTAATTAAAAAAAAAAAGATGATTAACTGGAGGTCAGATGGCGTACATTTGA
>NC_089743.1:28503697-28536197 GCF_040412425.1 Macrobrachium rosenbergii | reverse complement strand
TGAATGTGCTTATGAATGAATCTTAGTTTATGAAGTGGAATACATAATAAAGAAGTTTAGGAGATGAAAGGCTCCAGGTTAAGAGGGAATCATTGTAAAGTTGATTTTAGCTGAAACTGAAATGGCACCTCATAATCTAACTAGACTGTTTTGCAGAATATGGAATGAGGAAACAATCCTGATGATTAGGAATTTGAAGTCATAGCTAAGATACCCAAGAAATTTGACTGACTGAATCAGGTAATGACAGGCATTGCATTTACCATACTAAAAATATTTAGTATGGTTATTCTTAATGGGCCGGAGAACGAATTTGATAAAAAAAAAGAAACTTAGAGGTGAACAAGCTGGTCTTTAAAAAAGGCCGGTGTTATACAGATCAAATATTTTTCATAAGACATATAATGCAGCAGTGTAATGGAATATGAAAATGCCGTTCTGACAGCTTTTCTTTAAATTACGAAAAGGCGTTTGACAGCATCCGCAAGTAAAACTAATTGAAGTTCTCCAAGAACGAAGTAAATGTGGAGTTAATGTTGATGGAGTCTTGTCAGGTGAATTTGCATTAAATAGCGGAGTACTATAAAAGAACGTGATTTCACCTTAGTGTTTTGGTTTTTACCTAGATGATATAGTGGGATGGAAGAGAACGTTTTGACTGGAGTACCGACAGAGAGTTAATTGATTTAGAATCTGCGGATAATGCTGTTTTAATCAGCAAAACAAAACACGATTAATAAAGTTTGTTCAATAGAATGCGTCATATACCTAGAGAGATGGGACTCAAAATATGTTTTAAGAAAAGCAAGTAATGAGGACAGAGTGTTTATAAAGTAATGAAAAAAGGGATGGAGAAAGGATTAATGAGGTTAAACCTTTCAGATATTTAGGAATGATGATATCGAAACAATGTGCATGCTGAATGAGATTTGGGAATCTAATAGATTGAAAATGCGCATAAAAATAAGGTTGTATAATTATAGTGCTGTACAATTCTTATTGCTATACAGACATGAATCGTTGTATGACAATGAAGCTATATCTCAAAAGATTTTGTCTTTTTGAGAATAAAGCTTAAAGAGTCAGGTGTCAGGGTAGAGTTTAAAATGATACCATAAGGGAAATAAAAAAAGCTCCACATGTAGATGAGATATCGATGAGAGATTGAGATGGTTTGGACATGCCCTTTGCGCAACCCCTGGAACATTAGTACATGATAAGTGCTTGCAAGACTCCTGTGAGCTCGAAAAGAGTTGGAAGATTAAACCATTGAAAAGGGAGAGCGGGGGAGGTAAATTTTCATGAAAGATGAAATTTCCCAGAGGCACTTTGTATGGCACTGCCTTTGAGGATATGATGATGATGATGATGAATGTATTTAAGTTGAGGTCACTGTACATTTTTATTCTTTACCGGAGAATTCATAACAATAAAGTTTCCATTCTTTTCATTGTTAGTTAGTATGTGGGTAGTGCTTACCTCTTTAATCATTTCCTTTCTTATCTGGAATCCTTCCCAGTTGCAGTTCCCATTGTAATTCTTGTTGTATTTCAGGTGGGTACGATTTCTCAGTGGAGACCCTTTCTCCTCACAGCTTCTGTTTATAAATTAGGTTTGGTCTTACTTTATATTTTTCACTGAGAAGCAGTCTTCGACCCTGATTAAATCAGTGTGTCTGGGGATGTTGATGTTGCTTGTGTGTTTAGTTATATTCTCTCTCTCTCTCTCTCTCTCTCTCTCTCTCTCTCTCTCTCTCTCTCTAAGTAATATGAACTATAGGTTTCATCTTTTAAGAAGATAATTGAGAATTATTAGAGGATTTTCGTTAGTATGCAAAACTCGATTGCCAGTTTGGAGTTGTATTGTTAATACTAATGTATTATTTTTATTTGAATTTTACCAGAAGTGGAGTTGACATAACCAAAAATAAAAGTAACACAAGGAGAACCAGATGGAGAAAGAAAATTATAACAGCCACGTCTGTAACTGTAGCCCCTCAAAAGATTTTTTGTCAACTGAAAAAAACTCGACAGTTTGCTTCCAATTTATTTCCCAGTGTACTTCGAGTTTTAGTGGTAGTACTCCTGGTTTGGAGGATTCGTTTTGTTCAGTAGCCAATTTTTTTCCCCTTTAATAATGATGAAAATATTTCCTGTTAACCAATAGTAGATGTCCATACAAAACATGAGAGTGGAGTTACCCAAAATTGCTTCAACAGTCCTAAATGTTCTCCAGTTATTGTTGGTGTTGTTATACTTTTTAAAATTCTTATTAGTAATATGTTAGTTGTTAGCATATTTGAATTTATGTAACATCGAACTGTGTATTATTGTTAGTTTTGTCTCTAAAAATCGTTCCCTAACCTCTGTGTTCACAAACAGTATGGAACTATGTTCAATAGGTAAGTTGGTCTAGTGAAATCACATGAGGAGTGGAATTGAGTACAGCTGCTTGGCTTGTCTTCAGAATCCGGGCTCTCCTCACCCCCGCCCCCACCCACACTCATGTACTCAGAGTGACGCTGTGCACAATTACTAGGTTGGTTTAAAGAAATCACTTCTTCGAAACCTATATGGTCAAACATAGTTGAGTGATATGTAAAGCTCCTAGATTTATCTCATGAAATCACCACGGATACACATTTTCACGTGTTATGGAACTGTATAGCTGTTAGGTTGTTCCCCGAGATCACATTTCCCAGCCATATGCCACTGTGTACATTAGTTACGTCGCACTGTATAAGTATTCCCATGTAGCCCATCTATTTACAAAAGTTATGGTCTTCAGAAATCACTCCACCAGCCATCATTTTCCTATCTAGTGTGGAACTATGTACAGCTGTTACTTTGGTTTTCAGATATCGCTCCCTCCAAGCTATGTTTTTACATAGGTTAGTAACTATGGATTACCCCTTCAGCTCGTATTTTTCTCTTATATTATGGAACTAAGTACGGTTGATACGTTGGTCTCGCGAAATCATTCCTCAACCCGTATCATCACAATATGGAACCATGTACTATTGATAGGTTGGTCTCTAGGGATCATTCCCTCAGCACCCTCTTACTTTTTGCCAGATCCATTGTCCTGGTGTTCATTTTTTTGTCTAGCACGTTTTCGAAACTGGCGTGACAGGCGTGAGACTACGCATTTAAACTAGAACAGAGGTGATACTCTTGGGTAATAAAACTTGTGTCAGTCTTGTTGTGTATGAAAAAATTTTGATTATACAGTATGCTCTTCGTAGATATTTTGACAATTAACTGAACCAATATCATATCGAATGTAGGATAATTTGTAAATGATTATGTAGCATAATTGTTTTGTAATGGACATAGAAAATCTGATTAAAAAAACATAAAATCGTTCAACAGTTGCTAGTAACCCTGAAACAGGAGTGGAACAAATTGCTGAGCTTCCTCACACACACACACACACACACACACACACACACACATATATACATACATACATACACATATATATACACATATATATATATATATATATATATATATATATATATATATATATATATATATATATATATATATATATATATATATATATATATATATATATATATATAGTTTCTCCAGGGTACATCTTTGAAGTTTTTTATGGGCCCTGTTGAGCGTTTGATTCGTTGTCTACGCCTTCTGCATACCTTTTGAATATCCTTTCCTCTTCTTTTTTTCCCGATTCCTACTATTTTCCAGTAAGCCTGCCCTGCTTGCAGTCTTCGTGATTTAGTGTTAGTTTTCGTTTCTCGTTTCCGTCAGGCTTTTGGGTAGGTTAGAAATTCGGTTGCTTGTCTTATCTGTACCCCACATCGTAAAAAAAGAACAGTACAGGGGGTGATGAAAGATTTCGAATATGGATGTTTTGTCATCCGTATGATTAACCTTTTTGTATTCATGATTCGGTTTGGCCATTGTTTTTATATAGTGATAATTATAGTAATAGTTGCTTTTTGTTTTTATTGTCGATCTCTCTCTCTCTCTCTCTCTCTCTCTCTCTCTCTCTCTCTCTCTCTCTCTCATTTCAAATTTCATGGGGTCGACGCGGAAAGATGCCTGTGCGTGGACGTCGGAAGCCTGTGAATTATTAAACCGAAAATCATGGTTCTGTGATTCCATTTACATTTTATTGTTTTTGATAGAATTTCGGCCGCGTTGATTATTGCTTTGTTATACGCTTGATGGTTGCTTTAGTGTGCAATTAATATATCGCTTTGTTGGATGTTGTTACATAACTCGCATATTTGTCGATGAGATTTTTTTTTTATTATCAAACGTTTGAGGGACGGGTTATGGAATTGCATTTCTGGGCTGCTGGAATTGTGACCCTTTTATAAAGCTTGGCAAAGTTTCATTCGCCTTGTTGAAGGCCCGTTATTGATTCGGTTAAGACATACTTGTCTGAGAAGAGGGAAGGGACGGGTGGGAATTGTTCAGGTCTGGTTGGGGAGTTAAGAATACGCTTTGGGAATGGGTGGCATGTGGAAATATTAAATACATCTCCGGAATCCAAAAATGCTCTTGTAAATTTAATCAGCACAATGGTGCTGCTGGAGTCCCGTTAAAATGGACGCTTTTGGTTGCCATGCGCCCCAGAAACATTGTATGACGATGACCTGGGTGTGATGACGTATTTGATTCAGATTCCTTGCATGTGCTTAGATCCACTTCGAGGGGCAGTAATGGGTTACGTGTAGTTTCATTGAAGGAAAAAACATTATTATTATTATTATTATTATTATTTTCTTCAAGACTAGTAGGGCATTATAATTATGATGGTCGGGATCGTATTATTGTAATAACAGTTCATTTATGAATGTGCTACTTGAGTGATTTTTTTTTTTTATCTTGTCTCAAGTACTTTGTCGGAAAAAGTTGTCAATTAACCTTATTTATGCAAATTTACTAGAATCCTTTACACGCTTGGAATAACTAGACCTGAATGTGGAAAGAATTTAAAATTGTTTGTACATTCACACTTTCTCCCATTTATTCTCCAAAAAGAGAAATGAGCAGACTATAAGCACAAAACAATGTTCAGTATAGTCCCTTTTGTTTTCAATGGCAAAAATTTTCCTTTTCTTCGTGGGGCCAACTTAGGGAGCAAATATAGGGGATTTCTCTCTCTCTCTCTCTCTCTCTCTCTCTCTCTCTCTCTCTCTCTCTCTCTCTCTCTCTCGTTGCGTATATTTATTTGGGTTTTTAGTTAAAATTTGCTTTCGTATGTTGTTATTTTTTTTTTTTTTTTTCAAGAGAGATTTCTTTATTCAAACGCCTTTTATTGAGGAACCCACATACGTAGAATGCAACAGCCATTAGAAAAATTCAGTTGTAAGCTTGCTGACTGGTGCCCTGCTAAAGAGAGAGAGAGAGAGAGAGAGAGAGAGAGAGAGAGAGAGAGAGAGAGAGAGAGAGAGAGAGAGAGAGAGAGAGCATGCAAAATGACTGAGGATCACTGAAGTAAAATTTTGGTATAGTTGTCTACTTTCGCATTAGCTCGACCTTGTAAATATTATTGAAGGACTTCGAGATACTTTTCCTCACCGAACAGCTGGTGTCTATGGTTGTGTGGATGTATATGTGTGTGTGTGAGTGAGTGATTGTGTGTGTTTATGTATCGGTTGTGTGAATGCGCGTGTATGTGTGTATTGGTTGGTTGAATGCGTTTGTGTGTGTATGTATGTATCGGTTGTGTAAATGCATGTGTATGTGTGTATTGATTGGGTGAATGCGTGTGTATGTGTGTATTGGTTGTGTGAGAATGCGTGTGTATGTATGTATCGGTTGTGTGAATGCATGTGTACGTATGTATCGGTTGTGGGCGTGCGTGTGCATATATAAACTTATCCATTTGCGCTCGTTCCATTTTCTGTTGGTAGCCAACAGAAAATATTCCATTCTGTGTGCAATCGAATTCGTAAATATTAAAAAAGGTTCCAGGGGTTCCATTTTCGTTTAGATCAATGGAATATTTAAAAGGATGTTAATTGGATTTTTAGTCCGTTAGTAACATGGTGTGTGCGTGTGCGTCGCTTACTGGAGTGGAAATTTTGCCTTCCCAAACGATCAGATTCTTTAGCAAATTATATTCAAGATTGAAGTGTTCGTTATTGTTATTGTTGTTTTTTAGCAAAAAGATTTACTAATAAAAAAATCTTGATGACAAGCCATATACATATGAAGAGGCTGTGGCTGAATTAACGAGTGATATTTTTTTTTATTCAATCACTTTTGTTGAAATTTTAATATCCACAGGAGAGGTATATATGCCTTACAGTTCAAATGAGGTGTCTGTGAAATCGTTTCTAGCTGCAGCTCTCAGACTTTGAGGAAATATGTACCTCTTTTGCCCTTTAGAATACAAATGAAATTAGTATTATATACAAGAACAATGTAGAGATACCACAGAGAAAAAGATATTTACCATTAACTAGTGAGCAATTTACCATAAACTAGTGAGCAACTTATTTCAGTGAGTAGCAGTACAAGAATAAAAGGTATAAAAATTAAGAATATTATTGTAAAATTTAGAATATTGTTGTAAACACGACGCATTTGCAGCGTTTGAATCGCATCATGTGCATTCTTGTACATTTTCCTTACTGTGCTTTTAATTCTTATCAAGTAAGTGGATTTACGCAATCCTTTTCATGACAGGAATTATTGACGTTTGTGCCGTGTGCGTGTTTGTGCGTCTTTTTGTCCCTGTTTGCTCACTTCACGCTGGTGACTTATTGAGTTTCATTTGTGTACTATGGGCGGGGCATGAAACATTCCATTGCCTCCACCCTACTTTGTGTATGTTAGCTCCCCCCTCGTCCTTGTCCCTCCTGCTACTATTCCCATTTTCCTTAGCCATTTTGTCATCGTCAAAAAGTAAATGACCTCTTATTTGGTGTAACAGCGTCCATATCTTGGTATTCCGTTGTTGTTCATTGTCAATAATTGGCTTCAGTCGCCCCCGTTTTGTGGAGAAAAAAAAAAAAATAAAATTACGGTTCAGAAAACATTTACATCGCCAGCGTTTTTCTCTTTGGTTCCGATATGTTGTTTGCGTGTTAGTTGTTGTACGAAAAACGGTATGTTTAGTGGTGTACATATACATATGATCGTACATATTGGAGTGCGCTATCGTTTTCTCATTTTTTTTTGTACGTACGTTTTACCTTAATGCAATATGGCCGTAGATTAAAAACCAGCAGGATGCGAGACAAAGGGTCTTTGCAAGTTTTTCATGAATAAATAATGTTTGGGGTTCTGTATAGCCTATAGTTCGACCCAGTAATGACGAAATGGTTATGGGAATTTGCCACTATTTAGCTAATGAAAGTAATTCTCTCTAATAAAAAGTCCTTTATGGTAAAGCAGTGAGTTACACGTGCTGTGGTAATAGCTGTTACTTTATGGAGCTCGTCTCCGTCATGCGAATACGAAAAATTAATTAAATGCGTGACGTTCGTGGCTTTGAATGTTACTGGAAACTAGTTACCATCATCTTGGCTTGCCTGGGAACCCTGTTGAAAATGACCAATTGTTTGGTTTAGATTGCAATGGCAAATAGCAGTTGCAATACCGTTTCTGCATTTCATATTGCATCCAGGTGTCGTCCTTCTAAACTACTCTCTCTCTCTCTCTCTCTCTCTCTCTCTCTCTCTCTCTCTCTCTCTCTCTCGTTATTGATGTAACCGATTATCAACAATATGTTTCATATGGTAGAAATATGAGCTGTACTGCATGATTCGAATGGGAGTAATAGATAATTGATACCTAGCCGGCAGTCACCAAATTGGTGATAGCGTTATTTTATTTAATGTGTAAACTCGCTCTCTGAAGAAAATTATATAATAAAATATTCTTCCAGCACGATTCTACACGCGACAGCATTAAGAGTCTTAGCGTTTGAAGACCAGTGCCAGGGAAGACATTTTCATTCTTCTGCGTTTTTTCCTATATTGCGATGTCTATACAGAATACAGCTCTTTTTATGAATGCATTTTAAAACTTATGACGCCTTATTTCGATATTTGTAAGAAACAGTCGTGACATTAGGAATGGCTGCGTCAGTATTTTTGACTGCATGATACTTTCAGAGTCTTTGAATTCATCCATGTTTTCGTTTGTTGATTTTGATGTAACCATAATCATCCTAATAAATTTGACATGAAAAGTACCTGAAAAGTATCTCTCAGGTTCTGTATTGAAGTTTGATAATTGTTTTATTCCTTGATTACACACATATATATACGTACATACATATATATATGTATATATATATAATATATATATATATATATATATATATATATATATATATATATATATATATATATATATATATAGATTATATATATATATATATATATATATATATATATATATATATATATGTATGTATGTATGTATGTATGTATAAGCAAATACCTGTGGTATTCGCTTATATACTGAAGTCACGTGCATCTAATAGTTTGTAAGCATATATATATTTTTATGTGCAGGGTTAACCCTCGCTCATAAAATGGCTGCTCCATGCAAACGAAGTGCAAATGGCTGCCCATGTAGTATACTCCTCTCATTGTTGTCTTTCCTGTATTATTCCTCCTCTGCCGCCAAATGTCTCGTGTTTCGAGGTTGCCACGGGAGAGCCGCTACAAAGATGGGAAGCCCTATCTGAAGCGGCGGCCATATTGGGCCCTAAAGTGATCTGGCCTCCCAAGCTTGGCCGTGTGTGCCCGGATTCATCCTCACAAGGTTTTTGGCTTTGACAGTGAGGGGACGGTGATAGTTCTTGCTCGCCCATTCTACAGGTCCGCCAACCCATGCCCCATGTGTGACTGGCCTTCGTCAAGATACCCATATAGCCTACTGGATCTTTCCTATGGACTCCTACGGTAAGCCTAAGACAACTCGAGTATTTTGGTGGCCTGTTTTTCCTCTTACTGAAATATTTCTCGACTTTTTAATGAACCCCTCCAAGTAAATCCCATGTTCCACCGTGCGTATTTCTCTCTCTCTCTCCATTCATCTCAGTAAACCTTCATTTTGATCCCTAGTTCAGCCTTTTCTCAGCCACAGCCACCATTCGTTTGCATGCTAGTTAATTCAGATTTGTGAACAGTGTGACATAAGTGAGTTTTGATTGGCTGTGCCATTCTTTGGCACGTTGTTAGTTAGTGACTCCTTGTTATTTCAGTTACATGGCGTTACGGGTTCAGTTCTCGCCAATCCTACAGTTAATTCGACACCTCTCTCTTTCAGAGGGATACCTTTATCGTGAGTGACTGACGACACTCAGCTCGCCCCTTCATTCATCGCCTGGACTTGGCCACGTGCGACAGGACAAGGAATTTCACCTTTTTTTTTTTTTAGCACCGTCCTCTATGGCTGTAAAGCTTGTTTGAATAATCATGTGTGCCCCTAGTTGTAATTAATTGTTACACTATTGTTTTAAATGTTGAGTAAATGTAATTAATTGCTAACTGAGTATAATTACGCCTTGCAGTAACTTGACTGAAAAGAGTACTGGAGGTTAGTAATCATCTTCTTCCATTTTCCTCTGTTTTTTAGTATTACTGTTAGCCATTTTATAGCATTTTGTTGCCAAGGCCAAGGCTGGCATGTAACAATATATACACACACACACACACACACACACACACACATATATATATATATATATATATATATATATATATATATATATATATATACTTATATAATAGGTGTGGAGTGGTAAATGTAAAATTGATTTAAATATGTGGAAATTTAAGTAAGAATATTTTTTTTAGTACTGAGCAGTTACAGCTGAATACTCTTTGTTTTAATGGCCGGAAATGAAGTGTGTCATAAACACTTAAAATATGAATAAGGTGGTTATGAGATATAGAGATAAAGCCATTCTGATGTTGAAAATTTTCTCCTACGTCCGTAAATGTAATATAAAACCCTCTACTAATATCCCTTTCAGAGTACCTGAGGCGTAAGAGTAGGCTGCTTTTTAGGCCTTTTTTTTTTTTTTTTATCTGTCCCCCTTTAGAAGGAAAGAAAGGCAGTTTGCGTAGCGGGGCTTACATGGTAATGCTCTAACATATGATAATGAAGTCTTTTGGAAAACATTTAAGTGGCGTTTGGGTTAAGCACGTAAGTAGCAAGAACACATGGGGGGAGAGGGAGTGTTTCGCTTAAAGGCACGAAGACTCATATATTGTAGTGCCATTTTGTGTCAAAGTTGGTGCTCAGTTTATAGGTGGGCATGTTTTTTCAGGCAGAGGAATGAACGTCATTTTTTCATCAGTTAAGTGTAGAAATTCTGCCATGGCTTGGAAATGTAAATGGATAAAAAAAAGTAAAATGATGATGTTGATATTGTTGGTGTGTCCGTATTATCGGAAATGACGGCGATAAAAGAGATGCAGTTTTATTTCCCGAGGGCTAACGGTACCAAACAACAAGAATTATATAGGTTCACATTTTGTTTATATAAAAGGATTATCAGTAAAAACCTTTGAGATTCATAAGCGAAAGCTATTGAAACCACTTCACTGTTTTCAAGTCCGGCCAAGGCGTTAATTATTATTGTCATTACGCATTTTATCTCTCTGGCAGCGTAAGGAGCCCAAGTCTGGTCGAAAGTATACGAGTATAATGATACATACCTCGTGACAGTTCTAGTTTACTATGATAGTACCTGGGGCATATAGGCACACTACACGTTTTTTTTATATATTATTATTATTATTATTATTATTATTATTATTATTATTATTATTATTATTATTTAGAGATTTGCAAGTCATACTTTGCTAATCCTTCGAAACTTTGGGTTGTGGGCCATATATTAAGTGTGGCATATTTATGTCTCCTGGAACCTGCACTGTACAGTACCATTGAAAAACAGCGAGAACAATTCGACTTTGTCTTTGAGTATCAAAAGTCAGCGTGATGACGATCATCATTTTAGCTTTGAGATCTGGTTATTGTTAATATTTTGAATATACTTTTTTCATGAATGAGTTAGGATTATTCATTGTGCTCGTTAGCGTAATCAGCAGGGCATTTTAATAATACTGTAGCGTCTGTATTTCAGTTCCTAATATTTGTTGTGTATCTGATTGGGTTTAGCTGGTGTGTGTGTGTGCATGAGAGAGAGAGAGAGAGAGAGAGAGAGAGAGAGAGAGAGAGAGAGAGAGAGAGAGAGAGAGAGATTACATGTCATCTGCTATAAAACAGGAGTGCATTTTTTTTTTTCGTTTCGGTGTCATTCTATTTCATTATTCCGTCCTGTTGAAGATATATCGATAAAGGTAACTATTTATTCGTCCTTGATTATATTTTGAACATCAAGAAACTGAGGCCAGTTTCCTTTCTGGTTAGAGTCTTCCTTAAAGCATTTCGGGCCTTTGTGCTTGATAAATTAGCAAATCCTAGCGCTTACAAATCGAAGCTGCTGCTTTACAGTTGCTGGCAGAAAAAAAATTTTAAAAACTCCGTTTAGCATTGACACATTCGTTATGCCGAGCCTGTTGACAATTTATTCGTCTGCAACTGCTAGCAGCTGCCTGCAACCGCTGGAACGCGTTACGTGTAAGGGTCATATGGCTGTTTCACTAGTAGCGGTTGAAAGTCGCGAGTTCGATTCCTATTTTGAGTAAACTTTTTATTTATCGTGCTTGTGTTTACAATGTAAACCCGAGATATTCATCATTTGATTCAAGTTCTTTCTTTGCTTGATGAAAAATTTACAATACTTTCTCCTCATGGTTGTCAATATTGTTTTTCATCGCCCACGGAGGTTTGTCAGTTTTGATGGTAATAATGATATCGGAATATAATATATGTAGAAATAACGAGTTACTAGCAGGGAAGTTGTGGTGGAAATGTGTGATTTTTAAGGAATTCATTTAAAACTCCGGGTGAATGAAACTTTATTATTAAAACTGTGAACTTGTGATAAAAACGGATCAATATATGGAAACTACTTGTATTCATTAAGAAAAGTCCTTTGCTACTGATGTGGGAAATGTTTGTATTTTGAAGTGTTATTAGTTATGAATAATGTTAGGCATTTTAAAGACTTGTTAAACTTTTAAAACGACTTCGAAAGTAAGATAATAGGGATAAAAATGTGTTTAGGTATCAGAATGTTTTAGCATTAAAACTCTGGCAATATCTTAGTATATTTAGCTTCACAGTTTTAGTTAAATACAGTATATAAATATATATATATATATATATATATATATATATATATATATATATATATATATATATATATATATATATGTATATATATATATATATATATATATATATATATATATATATATATATATATGTATATATATATATATATATATATATATATATATATATATATATATATATATCATTTCGGTGGTGTAATTTAAAACTGCTGGCTCTCTCTCTCTCTCTCTCTCTCTCTCTCTCTCTCTCTCTCTCTCTCTCTCTCTCTCTCTCTCTCTCTCTCTCTCTCTTTTCACGCTATAGTTTAAAACTACTGACACACTTTCTCCTTATTTCTTTTGAGTAATGTTAATCACTTTATTTTTCCCGTTTCCCCCGTGACCATTTAATACCATGAACCCACACTGTATAATACTGCAGAACGATTGATTTGTTGAACCGAAACATTGTAATACAATAAAAAAAATTGTATATGTTCATGTGCCTTATGACGAGATGGATAGGCTACAGTTGCTCGATACCTTGGAAAGGAAGTTGAGTATAGCAAAGCTGTTAACTTCGACTACAAAAAAAAAGGGGGAAGATGTGGTAAGAAAAATTGCAAACCCAGTCACCTGTCCTTTAGGTAATAAAAAACAAACTACTGTCAACAATTATTTGACTATAATCTATCGGATAAGGTTAAGGTTGCGCCGCACAGTATAGAAAAGAAGACTATAACCAAACGCTGACTTTTGCCAGTGGACAAAAAAAAAAGAAAATAAATTAATGACTGATGCTGTCGGTGGAAGGCGAAGGGGATTTACCGGCGATGGGGGGATTAACATGGGAGAGGATTTAGAGCTATAAATGGATTTGCATACATAATTATTGAAGAGGTCGGCGTCGGCCGCTGTATTAAAAAAAAGATTTATCGTTCGTGAAGGAATGAGTGAAATCGGAACGGGAATTACCGGAGCGAAAAGAAAAGAAAACAGTTGTGGTTAGCTGATAGATAGAAATGGAAGTGAGATAAAGATAAAGGTGAAAAGTAAATAAAGGAGATAAAGAATTTTCCTATGAAAGGGTTGTATAGAAATAATGGATGAAGACAGGAATAGTATAATCTTAAGAGAAATCCTGAGGTCGTTATGTGAGGGAGGTAAGGGCACTTTATAAACGATTTTTTGAATATTGAAGGCCTATTTAAATAGGTAAATCTTTCAAAAGCCTTACAAGTTCACTTATGAATAAAACAAAATTATGCTGTTATTTAATGGAGGAACCGTGCTGTCATTTGAAGTTGGAAAAAGATCGATGATTGCATATTGTTATCGAAAGAAAAAAGGGGCTGATAATTGCAACGCAATTTGTTGCGCAAGGGAGAAAGTGATTAAAAGTCAAGTAGATTTAAAGTATGTGAAGGTTAAGGGGTTCACTGTTGTTAGTGTGGGAAACGAGGTTCATAATTTAAGGTAAATGTATATTGGGCATTACAGTTAACAGGCTGAGTATAAAAGAAAGATGGTAACGGTATTATTTTGTAAGAGAAAAAGTCTTGTGTTTGTTTAAAATCAGTTGTTAATTAATAATTACCTTGAATGTTTATTTTAGATAAGCAGGGATGATGATTATAAAAAAAGTGATTAATAATCATGTAGCAACTTTTTGTACCTTTCACAAGTCTGTGTGGGCTTATATATATATTTTTTTTTTTCAAAGAAGATATTTTTCTTATCGTATTAATAGCAGATCCATTAAATATTCACTTGGTGATCAGCGTGTTGATAGCAGGTAAATGCAAGAATCACAATTATGGTCAACTTGTTTGTAGTAGAATATTACATTAACTATATTGTAACTCGGAAAGAAAGGTTAATGACTTTGGGTTTTGATAACTTGCCGAATCTCATTAGCATCAGTGTATCATTTACTTCGGTACAAAGGCTTTATCTTAAATTGTATCTTGATACACGCAATTATCTTTTATGCCAGACCGAAGGAGAGCATGAAACCAGTTGTCGAATTTCAAAAACAGGTTTTGGCGAGACTTGTTTTTATTAATGGGGAAATTTCCCTAGGCTTAAATTTGCTGTAGTACTTGATGAATGGATGTCAGGTAGCCGTTATAGTTGTTTGTTGCTTTGGCGCAAGTTATTCAAGTTGAATTTGCTATAAACCTAAAAATCTGAATGAATGGTGCGTGATCTAATTTTAGAACTTAATAATTCATCTGTCATAAATTTTAAAAAAGTATATAAATTGAATCTTACAAAGGGTATTTGCTTGTTTGAGTTGTGTGTGTGACAAAGAAGTGGTTTATGTGAATGTTCGAAAAAAGTGCCTCAGAAGTTGACATTTCTTGTCGAGGTTTTGCAGCAAATATGGCAAAAGTATAGTATTTAGGGTGTGCGTTGTCCGGTAAGAGAGCACTCACCGTCATAATATTGTTGCCTATCTAAGTATTTTGCAACTGGCCTGTGGAGGAAGGTTAAAATTGAAAAATTTGCTTTGGAAGTTGCCTGCTAATTCTTTGTGAGACCTTTTAAGACCTGAGAAGTCAGTCTCACTTAAACTAGAGGCTACTGAAAAACTCTTGAGTTGTGAAGGATTTTTCTGTTGAATTATTATTTTACCTTAATATTAAATCTTTGCCATCCTTTATTCAAGTGCTTGTTATGTTCTCATCCTGAATTCTTTCAGAATTGTTGTTGGATTTGCATTGTGATCATCATCGTCATCATGAGTAGCAAAAGTCAATAAGTAATTTGTATTGCCAATCTAGTTTGTGTAAGTTTTGTTTAATTTCTTATGCTTCAGAAGAGTAAAGGTAGAATCGTTATCTGTTGCTGTAATTGAAATTGATCCTCCCTTCCATCAAGTAAGGTTCCTTATATTAGTGGGTGTTAAGGTCAGTGAAACAAAGGAGAATGTAACCTCGACCTAAGGTCTCTGCCGCCTCCCGAATATCCTCTCGTAATTGGTTATAAACTTAGTGCCTTCTCCGTAGAATCGATTTATTGTGCTGGAATTGCTGGGGCAAATAATTGCACGTTAAGGGGTGAGCAAACAGTAAGTCCAATATATCGTTTTAGTGTCAGATTTATACGCCATAAAGAAAGTAACACTGCGTCGCGACGTATTTTGGAGCCGATACAAAACGCTCATTTATTTGGAGGTTGGAAATCGTGATCAGTTGTATGTAGGCCTTCAGCCCGTTATTTGGTTTTATTTATGTGCCGTTTTGTGCAGTTTATTCCAGAATAATATGCTCTGTAAGATAAAACTCTTTTCTTTATATGCCTCTTATCTTTATTTTCTCGATTTTTTAGCGCAAGAGATGACTCAGTACAAAACATGATTGATTGGTTCATTTATGTGACATTCTTATACATTACGCATATATCTTAGGTGCTTCGCTCGTATCCAAAATTTTCATTGTTCTTGAAATTCAAACTTCTCACAAAACTTTCATAACAAAAACACGATCTACATACCCTCCTCCTTGTCTGAAACCGTACTGTCCTCTTACGAATCCTTTTGTCATCTATTATATTTTTTTCTATGATATTCGGTAATAAGCCTTCCTTTGTATATTACGTAACGTCATCCAACTGTAATTTTTAGTCACATTTTTCGTCTTGACCTTTATATTTTGGAACAGTCATTCCCCTCACCCATTTTGTCAGAGCCTTTCCTTCATCCAGGCATACCTTACACACCCAAGTCAACCACTCATTGCCACCACTGTACTGCAGGATCTCTTTCTTGGAGGAATTAGATGGGAGTGTGTGTAAAATCCCACTGTGGGATGATAAGGACAATAGGAAGATTTTTCTGTGTGTAAGAAGGTAGAAGGAGAAAGTAATAACTAAAACTGGTGGGGTGAGGGAGTGTGAATATTAGTGAAGGGGGGCGCGCCGAGATATTTAGGGCCTCAGTTGCATGACAGAAGAGATCATGTGGAGGCATACTGGAGGATGGATAGAGTAGTCATGGAGGCAGTGAGAGAGGAAAAGAGCAAGTAGCCTAGTGAAAAAACAGTGGAGAAGGTGAGCAAGAACGGTAGTGATAATGGATGTTCTAGGAGGAGGCAGCTGAAGAAAGAATGGTCAAAGAAAAATTTATAACGAAAAGCATGTGCACTTGGAAAGTTGTGTCTGAAAAGAATGCAGTTCCCTTTAGGCCGGTGGAATGGTATAGCTTTTAGAATATTTCTGTTTAGGACATAATGAGTGACGATGAAGAATGGAGAGAGAAGTTGAATTGATTGGGTAATATATATATATATATATATATATATATATATATATATATATATATATATATATATATATATATATATATATATATATATATATATATACACACACACACTAGCTGACCAGCCTGGTGGTGCCCGGAAGAACTTTGAAGAACTCAGAAAAGTTTTCCTACATCCCCTTTGAATTGTTTTGTCGTATAAAGTATGAGTGCTTTTCTGTCCTGTGATGATAATTCTGTCTTGAGTTCATTACTTTAAATAAACAAGATATATACATATATATACATATATCCTGGCACTTATCTGATTAAAATGGTGAGAAGAGAGAGAGAGAGAGAGAGAGAGAGAGAGAGAGAGAGAGAGAGAGAGAGAGAGAGACTGATTAACTTGCAGTGGCAGACGTTCTCTGGTTTTTTCTAGCATGACATGATGTTTAACCCCATTCATAAATGGAATTTATAAATGAGAAAGCGAGAGAGATAAAGAGAGAAAGAGTTTGCAAGAATGAATTTGCTTGTAATAGTTAGAAACCTCATAGATAAATTCCGCTCCAGATTGTTTGAGTGATGCCTTGAGAGAGGGAGAGGGAGAAAGAGGTAGAGGTTGTTGCTCTATGGTGAAGTTGTCGTTCGTGGTGGTGGTGTTGCCAAGCTACTCGGTAATTAATTTCAGACCTCATTTAAACCGACTTTGTAACGAAATACGTCACCGTATCGTCACGAAGCAGCCGCTATAGCGAATTCCGAAGGTAAAAAGAAGAAGAAAGGAACGAATTAATGAGGAAATTCGCATTTGAACGAATAAAAAAAAAAAAGGAAATACCCTAAATGTTGACGTCGGTCTTACCCATCAGCCACTGCCATGCTAAAATGGGGAAGTCGTTCTCGGCTTCGGAAAGCGAAACTCTACTTACAGATATTACCGATATAGATTTTCAATGTTGGTTTTATCGAGGTAATTAATAATTATATTAATAATTATCATAAATTATGATTAAAATTCACATAAATTCTGATAACAAATTTATGTTATAGGGGATTTATTGTTGCAGATTAATTTTTCTGGATATACAGTACTTAACTGATTATAGGGCTTACAGTGGGATGAGTTTAATGACATCACCAGAAAAGATGGTGGTTTTCCGCCTAAGCTACTGGCGACTCCCATAAAATTACTGAGGAATAGGTGAACAGCACCGGTAAAAGCGAAAATTTCACTTGTTTTGTCTGTGTTTGTATGTCTTTCACGGGGTAGGGGTTTTATTTTTAGTTATAAACCTTCCTGGGGTGACATATGGGCCGCGTGCAAAATTATGTTTGGGTTTGTTAAGTGGTTCGGATTTCTATAGCATCCAAACATATAAACATTCACTTTTATTATTATGTATATGTATATATATATATATATATATATATATATATATATATATATATATATATATATATATATATATATATATATTTTTATTTATATATGGTTGAAATGCATGGTTGAAATTTATTGTGCCTAAACTTTTACTCTTATTCTTACTCTTACTCTATATTTCAGTCCCTTTGTTTCATCACCCCCTTAAGGAGAACCATAGTCTTGCCAACTTTACACGAATGTGTGTGCGCGTGTACTGGAACATAATCAATACCCATACACCATGATGAGCGATGCTCGATGTAACCTTTCATATATTCATTTATATGATCTGTGCGGGCTTTTATTTATTAAGGTTTGCATTCTGATGTTTTCCAACTTATCGAAATTTTGAAAGACGTCTGGACAAGAAAATGCTAAGAAATTCTGCTGTAACAATGTTCGTCATCCTTTTCCGATTTGCTACACCAGCAAATAATTGTCTCTAATTTTACTCCATGCAAGTTCATCGAAGAAAAAATTATATTGTAACATGTCATATATCGTTAACCGTTCGTGTTTTTAAAAATGCTAGCAATTGTTAAGTGCTCTTATGGAGGTTGACTTTATAGAAAAAAAAAAAAGCCATTAATGTTGTTGTGTTATGGCCGCACTCCTTTAATTGTCCTTTTCTTGGATACCAAATGCGTACTGTCGCAATCTGTCAGGGTAGTGGCGTGATCAGACTGAGAGGCAACTGCCCTAAAGAGCTCTCAGATGATAGGCTGTGATAAGTGATAATGATTAGATAACTTTAAATGATAACATACATTCCTCTTTTCACTGTCTCTCTCTCTCTCTCTCTCTCTCTCTCTCTCTCTCTCTCTCTCTGTTTTGTATTGTATATACATGCCTGTAAATTATATATATATATATATATATATATATATATATATATATATATATATATATATATATATATACAGTTATATTATATATGTGTATATATATATATATATTATATATATATATATAAGCTAATGTATATATATATATTTGTGTGTGTGTGTACATGTTTCTAATAGTCAAATACAGCTTAAAATTCAGAGATAGTTAAAACAGACTGGCAGGTGAATAGGGTCATGTGATTTGCCCTGTGATGAATTAGGTTTTCGTTAATCATGGGAACGTGGGTTGCCTTGAGAAATGGTCGCCATTTTATGAATTCGGAACTTCAACAAGGATTAAGTGGAATAATCAACTTCATCACACTGACTACAGAAGAACAAAGACCTGGGGTACATTGGTTAGATATCGAATGATTACTTTGGATATGATGATTTTTTAGTGTGAGTCAATTTTCATTATGTATGAGTATTACCAAGAGCAACAACAAGAAGTATTAGAACCTTTTATTACTTAGTATCACGTGCGATAAATCTTCTAAATCAACAGTTTCCAATGTGAAGTCTTTTTCTAAAATTATGGGAAGCATTTATTATCTACATTGGATGTGTTACTCTTGAGAGACAATGTCTTATGTAGTTTTCCACAAAAGGTGTGACAAGCATTATGTTATGTTATTCACATACACTGTGTCATCCAAGGCCACATTTTCCAGTGCAGAGTCTTTCCTACTGTTGATTAAAATGATGGGCCAGGGAGAGTAAGTAACCTCGTTATAGCCTGGAGGTCCGAGGACCGCGGGGAACATAGGAAAGCTGCGGACGGCAGCTTGGTGTCAAGGCAGAGGAAAACGGTCTTTTGGGATCGATATAATATTCGACGGAGATTTTGGAAATCATGATCATGTGATTTTATGTCTTTTTATCTTCTGAAATGAGCGATTTAGTGAAAGCAGTTTACGTCACATTGTTCATGTAGTTATTTTCGTTACATTTCTCCATTTTTTTATATGATATTTCTAAACCAGAGAACTAGATTTAATTCAATTTTTATTATATCCAACCTACAGCTCAGCTGTTCATTTGCGAAATGAGCCACTTTATTTTACGTTTCTCATTAATTGTTTATTTTTTATATCTGGTATTGGTTATTGACCGTCATGTTTCGATAGTTCATGATCTTTCACTATATTCCTCTCGTGAGGTATTTTATTAACTTCTACGATGGCTAAATGTCGGTAAATTAGCCATTAGTTTAATATCCTAACTAAGGGAGATGTGCAAATTTGTTCATAAAGCAACAAAAGCCTTGCATTTTCTACTCTGATGTAGTCGGATGTAATTATCCTTAAATGTACTGTAACTCTCCCTTCTGTATTTTTCCCAATTACTATGTTTTATTTCGTCTTTTCTTTGTTCCAACGTTTATCATTTTATTTTTTCATTTCAATTGGTTCTTTGTTGTTGTTTCATCTGAGGCAGGATTGCCTTAACCCACCACAGCCTCCAGCCGTAATGATAAAATTGTCTGTTAGGTTAATCCTCAGTTAATGGACTTTGGGAATACTTGAAGGAAAACAAGGGCCCCAGAGGGTTCAGTGGGATCGAGACGGTTTGGAGGATGAGGACCGGGAAATAGAAATACCCAAGCAATTACACCTGTAGACGGAGACAGACAGACGTAGAGAGACGTAAGTGCAAGGCAATCAGTTGGCTAAATAGAAACGTACTTCTTTCTGGAAGCTGGTTTGGTCGACTTCTGATGACTTAAAACGACAATTCTCATTCTTCTCGTTCTCGGATAACATGTGTGCTTAGATTTTATTGTGACTGGCGATTTGATGTGAGTGTATCGAATTATATTGTAAAATATAGGATAGAAAATGCAGTTCTCATTGAAAATGTGCTGTTAATTGTAAAGAATTTAAAGAAGAGTGTGGAAGTCGCAGCTGGAACAAGTGTCTCAAAAAAGATGTATTGAAAACGCTGTTGTAATGTGAAAGATCTTTCTATTTCAATCTGAGTAAATTTCTTAGAAAAGATGTAAAAGTAAAATGAATTAAAAACGTAGGTTTAGGACTCAAGATTATATATTATGTTAAAATGTACTGTAGTTTTAATGAAGTTTTACACATCACTGCCAGGTAGATTGTGCTGCAATCTCTTCAGCGCCCAGCGCTTAATGTTGATTAAATGTAGGATTAGCGGAGAGAAATGAAGATATAGAGCAGGAAAATATAAATGTAAAAAGAAGAGGAAGATGAGATGTATAAATGCAAGAGGGGATACTTAGAATTTTCGGGTTCAGTAAGAGTTATACGTAACTGCATATTTTGACGTGAAAACAGGACAGCCTATTTACATACTATAGTAAAAGAAACAGAGATTGTCCATATAATACGTAGACCTGCACCGCATTTATAGGCTCTTCAGGCGGGGGCGACTGAATGACCAAGGAGATGAGAGCAGTTTGTCTGTTTGTGTGTATGTGTGTGTGTATGCGTGTGCAAAGGAGAGAAGATCAAACATGGAGAGCGAGTCAGTGAGTGAGAGGAGGGAGGTTTCCTTGGAGCGTCCCTCTTCCATCCCGAACCTCTCATTTGACTACTTGTCCGGGGGATGAGATTACCTTCTCCATTTACAGATTGCTTGGGGCTAAGTCCTTCCAAGGGTCGCAACTGCCTCTTGCTGCTGTTGCTGCTGCTCTCTTCTTCTTCTTCTTCTTCCTACAGTATGATCTTAAAACCGGAGTAAATGTAGCACTGAACTAAATGCTAATCGAGGGATTAATGCGCTCACAAAGTAAATGGCAAACATGCGAAGCTTCTTTCAGTAATGAGGTACTAGGTTGTATCTTGATTTAAAAATTCATATTTTCATAAGAGAAGGAACGGTGGTACTGTATTTCCGAAGCGTTCGTCTTGTATTCATTCCGACTGCTATTTTTGTAATTTTCTTTTTGTATGAAGTACTTGTACTCTAGCAACAAATGCGGATTTAGCACTGAAAAAATACTTGAAAATTTGGAACAGTACTTCTGCTAGCAGCGTAATTGATGGTTTGACCACTGATTAGATTTTATTTTCCATTGAGATAACCTCTAACCTTTCGATAATGAAGAGCATTTTTACCTGTAGATAACCTATTAAGAATAAATAGATTAACTCATATAACTTTTTCGTGTTTAGTGTTAACAACATTGAAACCTTGATTCAATAAGGCAAGTTATTCCTCAAGATATTGAGATATTTTGTACAAATTTCTTTATTCACTGGAATGTTTGTCGAAGGCAAATGACATTTCACATAGATTTTACCGTACGTCATTCAAGTAGAGCATCTCCACAGTAATGGCTAATTTCCCAGAGTTCAAAGAGGAAATTGTCTTTCCATGGATATGCATTATTTGAAACCTTCGGCCACAGTGTTATTAACTGAAAATAAAAGTTTAAAGAATTAAACATTTGTAAATTAATTAGCCATGAACGGCCATTCAGTTTTGAGTATTTGCAGTCGGCCAGAGCATGAATGAGTATATGGAAATTGAAGTTATTAAAACAGGAATGATCCCTGTATGAATTGTATTATAACTGCATTCGAAAGTTTATAAGTTGTACGTGTTGAAAATGGTTTATTACAGTTGTCAGAACGGGCTATTGTATCAAGTAAAGGTCAATTTGATATGAATATGTGAGGATGTCTGGCTCACTTTACACTCAGATACTGTGGGCATATATATATATATATATATATATATATATATATATATATATATATATATATATATATATATATATATATATATATATGTATATATATATATATATGTATGTATGTATGTAAATTCATACATACATACATACATACGTTGATTTTCTCGTAGATTGGCGAAGTGTTGTTTGCCAGAAGTTGTTAGCCTATCGGGTTTAAGCGAGTCCATGGGGATGATGTTGCTAGCCGTATGCCATTTCTAACCTTGGTTGTGACCACCTGATTAACTACTTAGACTGATAGAGGCACATGGATTTTTTAACGATGCGGATATTGTCATACCTGAAACCCTGCAAGAAATGTGGTAAAGCTCTCGTGGTCTCTAGAGGAAAAGCATGTCCCAGAGAAAATTCGAACATCAGCGATTGGTAGATATGTTCACCGAAATTTTCCATTGTTTAGTCATATACAGTAAGTAGCACCAACCACAGTATAAACTGGGACGCATCACAAATTATGTATGTAACTACGTGTCGTTTCAGAGTTCAAATATTCAAAACTATTTAATTAAGAAGACAGACAACGTGAATCTTTCACGTAGTTGATAAAAATCAGAAATGATTGATTAGAAGCTTATGATCATGTTATAAATAAGATGTACTCTCCTTATCCTTGGAGCCTAGCCGGAACCTAACTGAAGTCCGTATCCTTAAATTGCCTGTGATTGAGATACTTCTCGTAATACCAAACTATTTTTGTGTGATAATTGTTTGAGACATTATCTGAGATATGAGGTACTTCTGTTTTGCTTCTTTTATTGTAACTCCCTCATCGCTGGAAAGGTTTTTGCGTTTTTCACCACACACACACACACACACACACACACACACACACACACACACACACACACACACACACACATATATATATATATATATATATATATATATATATATATATATATATATTATTTATTTATTTATTTATTTGTATAGGGTGTGTGTTTGTGTTTTAGAGGGTAAATGGTTTATATATGTGCAGGCGTTGCAAGAACATTAAAAGAACATGAAACGTATTGGAACTCAGATATTAACATTTTACATTTTTTAACATTGTAGAGGGTATGTACACCAGTATAGATCACTCTGTCATCTGTAAAGGATTATGAATTCCAGTATAGATCACTCGGTCATCTTTCTCTGAAGACGTCCTGACTTTCTGTGCTTCTGTTTTTGCTGTTGGATCAGTTGAAATGTGACGGAAATACCCACCAAGTGTTTTATATGATAGCTTTAATCGAAGCATGTCATGATACTGGCTGTAGCAGCTATTTACAGTATTTTGTCGGCCTAAATAGGATTATAAATATTTACTTATGTTAATGTTACCTTGCTTCATTGGACACTGCTGCTGTTCTTTTTTTACTGCTGTTAACACTATATAGCTTTTTATTCTCTGCTCGTCCTTATTTTTGAGTTTTTTTTTTGAGGGATTTCATTTTCTATGTCACTAGGTACAACACTGTAAGTAAACATTTTTGTAACTACTGTATATCGTGCTTTTTTTTATATATGTCACATATAATCGATTTGCTTTGCTCTTTAATGTTCAGTATTGCGGCCGTAATTTTTTTTTAGGGGAAAGTGATTAAGTAAAGAGTAAAGATACTTCTTCTAATGAGCGTAAAGAACTTTTTTCCTGTTGTTCTTCATTTCGGGTGTAGGTTGAAGAGTACTGCTGTTACTAGCCTCGTAGTTAATTTATGCCCTAAAGCGGATGCCCCTGAGTTGGAGGTCATGTTGTTGAATATTTCTTCGATAATTATTTAGCAGGTGTCATACTGTTATATGTGGAATTTTTTTTAGACGTTTTCATTTAGGGTGTTTTCCTTAATTATGAAAAAAACGTAAAAAACTGCCCTAAACTATAAAGTAGGCTAATTAGGAACGGTTGAGTCACCTCCGTAATCTGAAATACAGAGAATGACTTGAAATTTTCTTTGCTAAACACTGAAGAATATTTCCATCTGGAGTAACCACAAAATACATTCAGACAGCCAAAGAATATTTTTATGCAAAAACGCCCATTATATGAAGCATTAGTTCCTTGAAGGCCTCATAGTGGTAATAAAGCGAAAGTATTCTGTTGCCAAGCTCGGGTATAAAAGGTCATGTGTGTGTGTGTGTGTGTGTGTGTGTGTGTGTGTGTGTAGAGGCTTCCTTCTTGAAGTTTTCACAGAAAAGTCCCATCGTATTTAATGCTGATGTAGACTAAATCCTTTGGGCGTGCGTATGTGCATGTGATTCCTTTCTTCTGGTAACCGTTCATTCTTTGCCTTTTACGCCCCCCTCCCCCTTACAATTTATGGAATGAGATTTTGTATATGAAAGAAGAAAAGGCAAGAAATAAAGGCTGATTGGGAAAAATGATACTGATTTTGGAGCTCTTTTCGAGGCGGGTTAGGTAGGGTGAGGCCATTCCTGGGAGTGGAGGTGGTAGTTCGGATGGCGGTGGGGAGAGGGCACTCGGAATGACGCTGCTTTTGTGTGCGTTTGTGTGTGTGTTTGTATGTAAAGCCTGGGCAGATTTTCCCTAATGCAGGAAGATTGATATGAGGTGGCTAGGAGGGGGTTGAGAGGAGGTTCAAGGGTCGAATGAGATTCTCTCTCTCTCTCTCTCTCTCTCTCTCTCTCTCTCTCTCTCTCTCTCTCTCTGTTTATATTTTGCTTATTAAACATTTTTTTTTATTATACATATTATTCCTTTGTAGTGTATCATTTTTTGAGGCAAAAAATTTTCCAAAATGCTTAGCATGTGGTGCTATAGAAGACTTCTTAGGTTGTTACTGTATTGATACAGTAACAGCCTAAGAAGTCACAGACAAATAAGTTTTAGAAGTCACGTACAAATAAATTTAAGAAGTCACAGACAAATAAGTTTAAGAAGTCACAGGCAAATAAGTTTAAGAAGTCACGGACAAATAAGTTTAAACTATACCGCATTGATACAGTATAGTTTAAACTTATTTGCCTGTGTACAAGTTCACTTGTCGTTAATTACCTGTTTGTTCTCACACAGATCAAAGGGTTTGGATAATAAATCCTGCAGAGTATACATCCGAGTGCTTGCTTGAATATACATAAGTATGTTAATAATCCTTTAAAAGTGCTGTTTTACACACACCCACTCACAGTAATGCCGGCTTGTTATCAATAAAGAACTCAAGCGAGAGGTGATTTTTGTGACAAGTCGGGGACAAATAAGCTCGATTACGGAGACAAGATACACGCAAACTGATAAAGAGGAGATAAGTATGCAGGCAGGCCGCTAAATGTGATTAGTTGTGAATGGTCTCATTATACTTGTGGAACTTTTCGTTCTTAAAAAGTAGCAGAATTGGAATAATGAGAGAGAGAGAGAGAGAGAGAGAGGGTAGGTTTCTGCAAGATATTGTAGGTATTATTGTCCTTCATAGAATGATATTATTTTTTTATATACGTTAATTTTAAACAGGTTTTGTGTGTACCTTCAAATACGCTATATCCTACATTATTTTCCACGCAACATATCATCGTGGAATTCAGTGATGTTAGCGGTGGTCAGCTGAAATATCGTGTTTTATATTCGAATTCGAGACATACTGGTACATATCACGTTTCCTTTTAAGGCTTAGATACATCACCACTGGGAGGTTCCAAGAGCATATGTTTACGTTGGAAAAAATGAAATGTAAATATATGAATGTATAAAGTTCCTGTATGTATCAAATTTACGATGCAGTATGTTTTACCTTAGCAAATATACGCGTTCTGTACTAACTTACATATTGCCAAGAAGAAAATTCTTCGTTTTAGTTTATACTTTTATTTTCACACATTACAGTGGAACTTTCATATGAGCTGAAGCTAATGCCTAATTAACTAATAAGTCTTATTTTTCTTTTCTCTTCAGGTACTGAAGGACTTTACCCTTGACCCGAAATGACTGGGAGAGTAAGTATGGCCTGGATGAATAATGATTGAAATGAACAGCATAGCTAAATCGGTGCTGCGGAATGAAATGCAACACTGAGCAGACTTCGTTGGCCTATGTGTATGGACTGTGAGCTGAATTAGAAATTGTTTTTAACCTTGAGCTAAAAATACCAGGTTAAGTTTGCTTTTAGCAAATGCAGTCTTAACTGTCTTGTTTTAGTATGAATGAAACATTTATCTAATATATCAAGAGTTCGACCGTAATTCTGGTCCCTATCCGCAATTGTAAATTCACTTATAATCCTAGTATGTCATGAATTTTTTTGTTTATTGTTTTAAACTTAGTCTTCATTAAAACCAACGCGGGCTTGGAAGTTCAGTGGAATGGCCGGCGACTTTCCCCGGCGCTGGTCCAGAGTACAGTTTCCGTTCAATACCATGATCGAGTTTTACTTGCATACGACTTTACTGAACCTGTGAGGACGATCACGCGGGGTCTACCTGCTGAGTCATCAGTCTCAGGTCTCATTTCGGTGGAGAGAGGATTTGCCTGGGAAGCAGTTATTTTTAAGATATTGGAAAGAAAGTTAATTTCCTCATTAAAAGTAAACCAATTAGAGGTATGGGTGAAGGCCCTGTGGCAGAGAGTTGAGATGGTATTAAATTTAAAATTATACAAACAATATCTTAAAAATAACTGCATCCTAGACACACTACTGTTTAAAATACCTAGGAAAATGCTAGATGCTAGGTTCATGGAGGTACCATCGGTTTTGATAGCACCAAAATTAAAAATGTATGCGAGCTTCCCTTTTTTTGACGATGACCTTTTCAGAAAAAAGTTCCTGACAGCTAGTCAAAAAGAATTCCCGTCGTTGAACCTTAAAATCGTTCCAAAAAATCCACTAACGATCGGATCTCTGTTCAAAACGAAAGACCGCCTTAGTCCTCTTTTAAAATCCAATGTTATTTATAAAATACGTGCCCGAGATGTGATCACGGGACTTATGTGGGTTGTACGAGGAGGTTACTCAAAGTGAGAATAGATTTTCACAGGGCCGTAAGTTTTAGAACGGACAGTAGATAAACAAATCCCGAACAGTAAAATATTAGGAACCATTCTAAGTTATATAAAACATATATTGATGATAAGAACTTTACAGTTATAGGTCAAGCACATAATGAAAACGACTGAACAATCTTGGAGTCCATTGTGATAAAAAAGATAGTTCCGTCTTTAAATACAAAATCCTCTTCTCTTCAGATGTTTATCGCCTAAGGTGCGGTGTTTGTTTTTTACGAAAGTCTTTCAGTCACTGCCCGTCCTTTGCCAGGATAAGGTACAGAATGACCTTACTTTTTAGTGGTTTTTGTAATTTTACTGTTTTTAGAATCTTACAGATATTTTGTACATAATTTTAATGTTTAGTATAATTTCCTGTTTTAAGAGTTCATAAATTATTTTCAAGTTTTCTACATGCTGATGTTCATTAACTTTTATTAAATATTGCGTGATTTTAATGGATTATGCAGTGTTTGGTTTTAAAGTTCGCGTTTATATGTTTATTATAGCCTTGAAGATGCAACAATGAGTCGTGAAACGTTGGCGAAATAAATGTACCTGAGTTCAATGCCTCTCCCTATGGTTCCCCTGATGAGATGTACCTAGAGCTGCAGCTCCGTCTTCAAAGTGTGTGTGTGTATATGTATATATATATATATATATATATAGGACAGGGTATATATAGGAGATAGCCGGTCATGTGTGTGTGATACATTTATTGCCGACGCATATGTTTCGTAACAACATATTACATATCATATATATATAAATATAAAACAACACAAATTAAAAATACATATAATATAATTTGACTAGATAAAGTCTCAACAAATTATAACCAAACTTCCATATAAACAAAACAAGATTCCAAAAAGTTTTATAAATATCTGAGTGTTTGTTGCAAGATGTGTCTAAAGTCTTTATGATTGGTGTAATTTTGTTATGGGCCTCTCATGGTATCATCATCATAATAATAAAAACCATTTTAATATTTCCAAATGCAACTGTATAATTTAAGTGGTGTGATTTTCAGTTTAAAGCTTTTGAATGATTATGCTCTTAATTATAAATCCAATGACAGATGGTGGGAGGAAAGATTTGTGCCCAACACCAAATGTAATAAAGGAGGACGCAATTTTCATCCCCAAATAAAGAGGATGTTCACCGTTCATTAATTTTGCTGGTGTATACAAATTTTTGTGTGATTTTTGATGTATATAGAAAATTCGCATGGGATTGGTTAATATATTTTTTCCATATGAACGATGGCTGTATTTTAAAATTAGTTCTGATTCAGCCAATTTTGTCCTTGAGCAAGTCTGTGGCTGTTAGCATTTGAGCAGTTAAAATGAGTCTTGCTATTGGTTCTAGTAGTCTGTGGCAAATGATTACGTATAAGAGTAAATTATTGATTAGATGCTTTTCTTAACCAAACTTTTCATCCTTTGTGCTCAAGTAGAATTCATACAGTACGTTGTATCCAGACGAATCTTACATTGTAAGTATTACGTTTGTTACATTCACGTCTTTGAAATAAGACATTTTTAACATTGTATTAAATCTGTTTTTATCCATTAGTTGACATTCATATGCGTAGGCATATACGCGGACATTCCATGATTAAATTCAAACAATGATGAGTTTATAAAATACAGAGACTGTCATTTCTAGCTGAAGAAGGGAGCTGAGCAGGCTCTTGAAAGCTCCTGGAATTCATTTTATTATTTGTAAATACAGTACTTTACATAAATGTGGATTTTGTATTTTATAAACATATTCACGGGATTGTGAAGAAGATTTGCAATGATGAGTTTGTTGTAATATTAAGTACTGACTGTTTTTATGGCTTTTCTTGGATACCTTTAAGGCTCAGATCTTAAATTTTAAAGAATGAATGAGGTCGTGTGACTGTTTTCAAGGTCCTTCTAACAAACGCTGGTAAGGAATAGAAAGGGAAGTTTCGTGGCCCTTTCCGTTTAGGATGTTTTTGCATGTCCCAACAGCTTTTCCCGGACGTTGTGACAGCTGTCGTGGCTCTCAAGCAAGACAGCTGTTGGAAGCGTGGTGCAAAGTCTTGAACGTAAATAAAAACTTTCGAATGTTTTGTTTCAGAAAAAATAAAAACGAAAGTTACGACGCGTAGGTCTGCGTTCTTGTGAAACGCTTGCCGTCGATGAAGTAGTGAGTGTATTTGCCTTTTAGTGGATACTAACCTAAATTTAAGATATTGCCATGACGATTTACACGTTTTTTTTTAATGAGCTAATTCATGTTTAATTAAGAATATATTCCTAGAAATAATTCATCTAATAAAAATAATTTTAGCAATGGTAACAGTGATCAGCTCTAACCGTGGTCCAGCAGTCCTCTGTGAATTAGTTAACTAGTCTTATTCGAGCATTGTGAGTCAACGAAAAAGAGTGAAGGAGAGAGAACAACAACATCAGATGTGATTGCTCATTGCTCCGTCAAAATGTATACCATTAAAACGGGAAGGCCTCTGTGAGGTGATCTACACTCCCATGGATGCGAAACTACCAGTTATTCAGACTCGCTCTCCAGAATTACAAATGCTAATTCTCCGTCATGTTGACTGAATAAATTCCCGACAGTCTCTGAGATAGTATTCAACTAATTTGTCATCGTGAATAAGGAATATATTACAGTTCAGGAGAGTTTAGATTAATTTATAATCATTGGAAAGATACTGGCATTGCTAGAAAAACCAGTTTAGATACTCAGTCGATTGGACAAGTCTCCAACAAAGAGGATTCTGGTTTGATGAGGCACTGGAATGCTTTTCCGTTCCTCATAGCTAGTAGATATTTGTATCTCCAGCCAATCTTTAAAGAGCAATGAGTAATATTTTGATTAAAAAAAATTTGTATTGATATTGGAAGTGACCGAAATACATCGCTACTGGCAGTGGTAGTGAAAAATACGGAACCTAGTATTTATAAAATTGGGCCTGTACCCTAAATTGTTTTAGCAGATATATTGGTAGATAGTATTAGAACTGAATGAGTGATGGTAGGCTACTTGGGTAGATCGGAAATAGAATGATAAATCAACACTGTTTCTCTGAAAATTGTTTAAAGGTATCTCTAAACCTTTAATCTCCTTGACATTAAAAGGAAGAAAATGTTGAAGTCTTTCCAACCCAAATATTCGGAAGGATTTGAGTATGCTTTTTCTTGATGCTTTGAGAAATTTTTCGTTAGTTAGGAGGTCTTTTGTTACCTTTTCCTCACCTTCATGCCATTTGCTTATTGTTGTGAAACGTCAGCCTAAATCCGTTTTCGCTTGAAGGGTCTAATCCTTTTACATGTATTCCTTTTGTCATTTGATTTAGTTTGTTTACCTTCTTGTATGTTTGTGTTAAAAGAATTTTTATCGTAAAGGCTGACGAGACGGGCAGACCTTGCAAAGAAAAGGTAGATGGGGTTGGGGAAGGAGAATGTCAAAATAAAGGAAAAACTATAACTATAAAGGTTTAACAGAGAAGCCGACAAGACATCCACATAGCAAGACAGACATCTGGTTCATTATTAGTGATAATTATAAATGCTGAAAACGTTACTGATATGACATAGCAACACTTATTTGTTACAAATGATGTATTTTTGTGACGGTGTATATGCTGTACAATTTTCAGGTTGGGTAAATAGGATAATTTCTAGTTTAATTTTGTTCATGGAGGCAGAGGTTTCATTAAAAAAACAGTTATCTGTCTCTGGAGTTTTCTCATACGATATAGTAACAAAACAATAATAAGACAACAAGGCTGTTAGTATGTATTTCATAGGCGGAGGTTGACCCGGCCAACTAAATATACGGTTGGCTGTGATTTAGTTAGTGAAATAGTGGAACTGCTAACCGCAGAGTTTATACAAATACCAGGTATGTACAGTATGTGTTAACTGACGGGTAAATTCCAGTGAGAACTCGAACACTTGCTTTTTCAAACACGTCAGAACAAAACACATGTAAACGACGTTGGGCTTGAGCAAGAAATACAGGTATGATTATTTATGCTGGTCGTAGGAAAACAGTATTCACTAAGTTAAAATAAGGGAGCTAATGGTGGGTCATAAGCACAGCGGCAAGATTCCATTTTACACTAAGCACTTTGTCTCAGAGTGTTGTAGCAGAGAGGTAAAGGCAGCGGAGAGAATTATAATATCACAAAAGTGTTATAACATATGAAAAAAGCGCAACAGACAAAATTACATACATTCATAATCAGGGATCACCACATGTATAGCTCTTTGTTGGGTGAATCGGTAGAGCTGCGGACTGTCACTCGATGGGCCCCGGAGTTCAATTCCCCGGCCGGTTGATGAAGAGTTAGAGGAATTTATTTCTGGTGATAGAAATTCATTTCTCGCTATAATGTGGTTCGGATTCCACAATAAGCTGTAGGTCCCGTTGCTAAGTAACCAATTGGTTCTTAACCAAGTAAAATAATAAGTGTAATCCTTCGGGCCAGCTCTGGGAGAGCTGTTAATCAGCTCAGTGGTCTGGTAAAACTAAGGTATACTGAACTCCACATGGGTGTTGTAGCGCGAAATATGTGTTTTATTTACCTTTGTTATTTTATGAACTATCCTAAGCCACCAGTAGATGTGTTTTGAATATGTTACTTACAGGTTTCACACTTGTGCATGTGTGTTGACATCAAACAGTTTATATGTGTGTATGTATCTATCTATCTATCTATCTATCTATCTATCTATCTATCTATCTATCTATCTATAGATATAATAACACTTTTGGGATGCATTTATCTCGAGATTGAAATACAGATGGGAAATGGATGATAAAGACTTTTCCTTATGTAGTGGCATTTGGATTTATGCATGCTTCAAGGATGAGGCTTCTCCTTAGCCTGTGATATCTGTCATATTCGGATACATGTCAGTAAAGGTGGAATAGCTCCATCCTCACCGTCGTAATGTTTATTTAGCGCTGAAAAGAGAAAGAAAATATATATATAATAAATGTGTGTGTGTTTTTGTGTGTATATATATAATTATATATATA
>NC_089743.1:28491197-28501197 GCF_040412425.1 Macrobrachium rosenbergii | reverse complement strand
CTTTAAGTCAGTTGTCTACCTTTGTATAAAATTCAAAAGTCTTAGGTTCGAATCCTGGTAGAAGCAAGTCCGCCACTCTTACATAATTCCCTTTGGGTGTACGTATTTCTAAGGTAATGCGAATTGAATGTTAAGCTGTTTTTTCCTGATGGCGTAATGATTGTGAAATTGAGAATCTTAAGCAACATTATATATATATATATATATATATATATATATATATATATATATATATATATATATATATATATACATATACATATAGTATATATATATATATATATATATATATATATATATATATATATATATATATATATATATATATATATATATATATATATATATCATATCAGAGAGAGAGAGAGAGTGCGCGTGTGCGTGTGTGCGTTTGTGTGTGTGTGTGTGTGTTTGAAGTTTCGAGGATGGCCTTGGACTAGGAACGTGACATAGGCCGAGGCAGGCACGGGTCCGGTAACATTAAGGGTATTTTATAAAATATGTTTACATCTTTTATTATTTTTTCCCATTTTTGGATAATATAAACCCCATCATTTCACTCTTCCACGGTGTGCAATACTATTGTTGTTGGTGTGAAGACTCACGCAGCCAACGTCGTGGTTAGTGTTTCATTTGGTTGTCATTTATGATTTGTGTACTTACAAGTTATTATGCCCAAAATATGTGTGCATATTTCAAGGATACGTAATTGCTAATAACAGAACTGAGCGCACTTAGGAAGGCATAATCATGAAAAGGTTAAAGTGGTGACAGTTTGTCACTTCTCTTGCAAGAAGGGGAAAACGTACAATGAATTTTATTATTTCAAAATTTTGACAATGTTAATTTTGTAAGGTCCGTTACACTAAATAGAGACGGCTCTTTTGCTACTGCTTTTCATCAAAATATTTACGCTCTCTCTCTCTCTCTCTCTCTCTCTCTCTCTCTCTCTCTCTCTCTCTCTCTCTCTCTCTCTCTCTCTCTCTCTCTCTCTTTTGCCCCATGCCATAAGCCTTGTGAGATACGCGTTATTAACTTTAAACTCTCGTTACTTGATATTAGTATTTAGAGTTTCACTTTGGTTGCTCAAAGCTTACTTTTTAAAGGAACATTTTAGGTTTTTATGCATTTTGTTAATTTGTGCCCAACGCATCACTTAGTATATGCGCTTAAAATTAAGTCTTATATTACACAGATATAAAGAAATTTTCGTAAATACTCGAGCCCTTCATTTCTCCACTTAACCTCTTTCTCTCTCGCACGCATATTATAAGCCTTTCGAGGCATATGTCACTCACTTTAGACTTAAATATCTTTAAAGATTCCACTGATGAATTTCACAGTCTGCTGTATAAAGAAAGAGTCTCGAGGTATTTATTATTTTCAATATTGTTTATTCATGTTGGAAACTTTTGCGCCTAGTATTAGTGTTGGTAACATTAAAATGTTGACATGCTTGGATACCTCTCTCTCTCTCTCTCTCTCTCTCTCTCTCTCTCTCTCTCTCTCTCTCTCTCTCTCTCTCTCTCTCTTTATGGACCAGACGTACTGCTCTTCGCAGATATATTCTTTACTACGTTAAACATTTCATATTCACTCTATTTATTAGTCCCTTACTGACAATGTCTCTTTTGTTTTTGGGGTGTGGTACGCTTAGTGTAGTTTTACCCTTCAGCATGTCCACTTGTCAGTCCGTCTTGTTGTCCCAAGCAGCAACTCTTAAGGTTATTGTTGCTTACCTTGACGTCGAGTCCCCCTTAACTAGTAATGTACTATTGAAAAAGTTAGGTTAAGTATACCTTAGTTTAACTAGACCACTGAGCTGATTAACAGCTCTCCTAGGGCTGGCCCGAAGGATTAGACTTATTTTACGTGGCTAAGAACCAATTGGTTACCTAGCAACGGGACCTACAGCTTATTGTGGAATCCGAACCACATTATTCCGAGAAATGAATTTCTGTCACCAGAAATAAATTCCTCTAATTCTTCATTGGCTGGCCGGAGACTCGAACTCGGCCCTAGCAGAGTGCTAGCCGAATGTACTATTGACAGAACCGTCGACTACATTATCAAGAACGTTCATGAGGGTAATGTGACCATTTCCAGTCATCTTCCTGAAAGCCATGAAGAACCTTCTTTGCAAATGCATGGAGGCCCCTTGCACCTGCCTGGAGGGCAAAATGTATCAGCAGATAGGCTGTGTTGCAGTGGGCTCCTTCTTGGGTGCTGTTTGGACATCGTTGTCATCTGCTTTATGTTGATAACATGCAACTCCTCAAGATTGCCTTGGAAGCCAGATTTGGTCTGTGCATCACAAGAGGAAGAAACTGCGGCTATCAGCTTCTTTCCTGGACGTCTTCCTGAACCTCCGTAGCAGTAACACCAAAACTATCGTGTCTGATGTGAGGACCACCGACTTAAAGCATTGCCTCAAATGTGGTATTGAGTGTCCCACTTGTTACCCAGAATCAACGATCAGTTCATGCGTCTGGCCTACCCTCTTGCCCTGTGGCAGTTGGGCAGCTACCTGGAAAGAACTTACGCGAACTGCCCAGAAACTCGCTGGTCATGGCATCTCAAATAACACCGTTGAACAGGTCATCAATAGGATCGGGACTGATGGTCCACCAGCCAGGCGAGTGACGAAGGTAATAGCAACGCCGAAAAGATGGGGTTACTCGTAACAAATGTCATAGGCGTACAAAGAGGGTCTGCACAACATGTAAGAAATGATAACTGTCATTATTAAGACTGTCATGTGTTGCCAGTTAAAAGGAAAGATTTGTCATCTACTTGAGAACAACGATGCCCCTCGTCCAGTTGAGCTGCCAGTGTTAAACCTGATATATAAACAAAGTGATGGCTATGGACCTCACCAGAGTTTGATGTATTGGGATGACTAGGACTCGCCTATTGAGAAGACTCGCCATCCTAGGATAGTGTCATGAAGAGACTCTGTAGTGACAAGCATGGTATCCATCTGAAGAGGGAACTTTTGGTAACAGGATCTGAAATCACGGGCAATGAAAGAAATCCTGGGCGGCTCGGCATACTGGAGGTCTTACACATTAAAGAAGAAAAACTGTCGGTTAAATTGCAGCCCGAAGAACTGTTCACCTTGCCGAATTTTAAACATTTTGTGGCCATTAAAAAAAAATGCTCACCCCCAAGGACTATAAAAATTCCCAAGGTCCCATCCCTCCCACTGATTATACACCTCTAATGGGTGTTTTTATGCCCCATTTCTACTTTCTGTTTTCACTTTCTGCTGAGGGCAGAACTTCTTAGTTATGAAACCTGCAGCTCATTAAACTACCTTGAAAATAAATTGCATTATGTGAAAAAATATATATATATATATATATATATATATATATATATATATATATATATATATATATATGTATATATTAAATGTGCACACATACATGCACATTTAATATATACCTATATACATACTGTATATATATAAGATATATATATGTGTATGTATATATATACTATATATATATATATATATATATATATATATATATATATATATATATATATATATATATATATATATATATATATATATATATATATATATATATATATTATATATACAGGTATATATATATAAATTCACATAATGCAATTTATTTTTAAGGTAGTTTAATGAGCTGCAGGTTTTCATAACTCAAGAAGTTCTGCCCTCAGTAAAAAATGAAAACAGAAGTAAAAATGGGGGATACAAACATCCCATCAGAGGTGTATAATCAGTGGGAGGGATGAGACCTTGGGAATTTTTATAGTCCTTGGGGGTGAGCATTTTTTTTTAATGGCCACAAAATGTTTAAAATTCGGCAAGGTGAACAGTTCTTCGGGCTGCAATTTAACCGGCAGTTTTTCTTCTTTAATGTGTAAGGCCTCCAGTATGCCGAGCCACCCAGGATTTCTTTCATTGCCCGTGATTTCAGATCCTGCTACCAAAAGTTCCCTCTTCAGATGGATACCATGCTTGTCATTACAAAGCCACTTCATGACACTATCCTAGGATGGCGAGTCTCCTCAATAGGATCGTCCTAGTCATCCCAGTACATCAAACTCTGGTGATTTCCACAGCCATCACTTTGTATGTATGTATGTATGTATGTATGTATGTATGTATGTATGTATGTATGTATGTCACACTTTACTACTTGTCAGAGTGATTATAGTAAGGTGAAATGAAACTACAGAAATTAGTGAAAGAGGAAAAGTGCATGTATGTGGAGATGGTTGAAAATGACCGTTTTTAAGGTTATGAGATCTAAACTACAGAAGATGGTACTGTGAATGTGAGTCAGTGCAGCGGAGTTTGGTAGCTCCAAAAGAGATTAATGAAAAAAGAAAATAGGCGATGCATGGAAGACAGCAGCTCTGTAGAAGGATTTTAAGATTTCAAAAAGTCTATAGAAACGAAAATTTTGATGCATAAGGGGGTTGTTGATCCAACCATTTTTAGTTGCGGAAGAGAGATAAACAAAGGTGAAAGCTCTTGAGATGATTTGTCCATACAAATGATTTGGAGCATGAGGGTTAAAAGGTTGAGTGTGCAACGAATTTGTTGCAAGAAGCTTACCATGGGGAAAATTTGGATTAGTGCTTGAAGGTAATTTCTGTGTGGAGAGAATAGAGAGCTAAATTAAAGTGGTGTTTGAAATTAGGAACATTTTAGAGGAAGGAAGGTATTAAACGTAAAAAATCCGTTAGAATGAGGTAGAGGCGTTGGAACGGGTCTTGATATAAGATGTGAGGAATTGCTGATCAAACGATGAATGAGTTGGGTCAGTGTGTTGCTGGGAAGTCCTCTGTGCCAGAATATGAATCGGTTAATGCTGTGGAAGTTTTTTGTGATGCGTAATCATCCCTAATTCAGCATTTAAAGGCAGTGCTTGACTGCTCTCTTGGTTTTCCTTTGGGACACAGCCTTATATTGATAACGACTTTGTGTATATTATGTACTTTGAAGTTCACATCTGTCATTGCATGTAAAATTAGTTCGCATCGGAATAGTTTATGTAGTACATATGCAATGCATTCTTAAATACATCGAGTACATATGTATATACTTGATTAATGTATAGACGTTACGATCATTATCACAATTTCTTCGTTTTTAAGGTGTCTTGTTATCATTGTACCTGCATGATAGCTGTTGTCGTGTAAAAAAGAAAAAAAAAGAATGAAGCAAAATAAAATAGACTGATGAGGCCTTTTGAAATGTAAACAACGCTTTCCGCTGCGCAGGCGTATTATGAAGAAAGCTCCCTCCCTTAAGAAATCCTTATTTCATAGCTTGTCTTTTGTTGCACAAAGAAGAAGTCGCATGAGCTTCTCTTCTCTCTTCTTTGATGCATTCTTGAGATGCGGCCTCCGGTGTGTGTTTTGTCTTTTATTCCCTTTTCTTTCGCAGTGTTTTCCTACTGTTTCGTCCTTCCTCTTCCGCATCCGCCTCCTTTTCCTCCTCCGCCTCCTCCTCCTCCCTTGGGCAAGTTGCTAACTCAGGGACTCAATATGATGAGTGTGTCCGGCGTCCATTCAAGACTTTCTTTTATCTCACAGGGCCGCATTTGTGTCCATTTGGGCGTGCCGAGGAGTTGGACCCACGTGATTGAAATGTTTATTAGCCTTCTCTACTCATCCTCCCCGCCCCCCCACCACCCACTTACCACCCCGCCTTCTTCTAAACCCTTCCACCCAACCCGTGCCCCACCCACTCTCATCTTTCCTCATCCCAGTCTCACCTAGCAACCTTCCCCTCTCTTCCTTCCCCCTCCCCACTTCCTTTTAACACATCCTTCCCTTCCCCCCTTGATGCTTGAAGGACACTGGGGAGGGGTGTCGGTGTTAGAGGGGTCTGCAGGACATGGAAAGGGAGAGGGGGCCATCGGAGTAGAAGAAAATTAGCTGGTTTCGGAAAACTGGCGCTGACAGGCCGAGAGTCTTCACAAGATGGGGGCTTATTAAAGGAGAGAGAAACAAAAGCTTCGTGGTTGGTGAAATTTATCTCTTTGTGATGTCAATGTTGCTATTTCTGTATTTTTAATAGTCTCAAGAGAGAACGGTGTGTTCGTTTGTGTGTGTATGTATCAGTTATCTTTAACAGTTTGATGTTGTGTTCTTAATTTTTATCAGCTATTTCTGCAGTAGAAGAGAAAAGTTTTACTGCCCTTAGTTCAAGGTTAGCTTTAAGTGTGGAGCTAGAAGCACAATATGCAAAGAAATCCATTCTGGATAATTGGTCAGTATTTGAGAGAGAGAGAGAAGAGGAAATGTTTTTTGGACTGAGAGATAAAAAATTCAAGTTGGACATATGTAAGATTCGTGCACATAAGCATTCCATGAAAAGCAGATAAAATTCATCATGTGATATAATTGTTCCCAGCTTAATTAACAGACATGTGCTGAATTTAGTCATAGAGCTCAAGTGATTGTAAAGATGTGCTACAAACGTTTGAAAATGCGTAACTCTACAATCGGAAATAACACAGGGTATTTTATGTAGATAAGGTTTAAATTTTTTATCTGCTGGCATGTTATCGGCACTACTTCTCAGAAATTATTTTGCTAATGTTGGAAAACGATTAACCATTGAGACGAGGTCTTTGGTTGATGATTCTATTCCTTACACCTGTAGAGTTACAGATTGTCACCATGAACCACCTTTCATTAATTCCCTTTTTGCGCAAGGGACATTCTGAATAAGATCGTAGTCATCTGGATTATCAGGTTGAAGAAGGTCTAGATGTAAGAGAGATCTGGAACGGAACTGCTTATAGGATGATTGGAGCATAGGGCTAGAGCTCACTCTTAAACAAGGTCAGAATGATCTTCCCCAACTTGTGTTTACATTGTTTTACTTTAGCTGAACTTATACCTCCACAGAAACATTTTGTTCTTTATATTCATTACATCCAGACATGTTTGAAATTTACATGCATATGCAGAACGCCTGATGTTTTTCCCTTTCTGCAGACTATTTTTTTCTAATTTTGTTGCATTATTTTGATATTTTTCCTGCTCTGCAGACTATTTATGCTTTTTAAAGTCGTTGCAATATTTTTGCCTGGTTGGATAATCTCAAATCTTAACTGGGGTTTAATAAGCCAGACAGCAGTTGATAATGGCTTGCTCTTCAACACAAGAGTTATTGTTTTTTACGTGTTAATTCACACATTATAAAAGTATGTTCAAAAACAGCTTGCAACTTTTGGAGACAGAAATTCTTCATCATAAGGTTTATGTAAAGAGACACTTGGTCAAAGTCTACAGGATGAAGCACTGAATATATTTTACGTAATTAAATCTTGTTAGTCTATTGTTAGTAATTATGCGAAAGTATTTATTTTCATATGTAATTTAATATATGATTTTGATAGCATCAGTGATCGCAGGTTACTCATGACCAGCCCTGAGTCTCTATATGAAATTCTTCATTGCGTGTGTATTTGCATGCAATAACAAATAAACCAATTTTATAGTAAGGTATACTAAATTCTTAATATGTAAATTGAAAGTTGTTGCAATAAGGGGGATGAAACGGGAAGCATTATAGATAATACATATGCGATAAACCCCACAACGCAATAATATATCGCAATATGTTGGAAGATTTCTTCATCTTCTCTGTTCTCTTTGTAAATGGTAAAGACGGTGGTGGTGCATTGACATCGGTAAGACCTTACCTGTCCTTTTAATCATTTCTTTAGTTCACAGTTAAACGATTTAAAAGTGGTTCCAATTTTGTGAAGCAGTCGGTTTAATGTAATATGATCATGTTACTTGTAACTTACTTCTGCAAATTGAAAATGAATAATTTAATTTTAGTTCGAAAAACTTTCTTTTGTAAGTATTGAAATCATTTTGGGCATATGTTTATGGCACTTCAAATCTTTCCATAGAGGTTTTCTTTTCAAGATGGATAAATAGTAACTTAATTGTCAGGAGGATACATGTACAGTACGGTTTCTCTACAATATTTTCTTTTAGTCAACACCGTCAAATCCCTTCAGCATTTGTTTTTGTTTTAGAATTTATACCAACTAGACGCAGTTACGAAAATTCAATTTCGAATTGCGCGCTTGGCTATTGATCTGTCAATATCGCGGCTCTTCCATAGGACAGTGGGTAATAGTGACTTGCGAGAAACATGTTCAGTTACTCTTTCCGAGAACTTTAGCTGTTGCTCTGCAAGTTGTTCTTCATGAAAAGGGTCACAGGTTATAAAAAAAATCACGGATGTTCATTAAGTACATAATAAGGACTAAAAAAATCAGGAAGACAAGAATACAGTTATTACGCAATCATAGATTATTGTCAAAAATGGCAAATAGGATTTTTTGTATATAGACAGTGTAACCAGTAACAAAAGCATCACGTGCCTTCTCCATTTCTCTGGTTTTGGGAATATTTCGAAGTTTAAGGTTTTAGTGTTAAGTGTGTATATGCATAATTTTTATCAAGACTAGTCCACTAAATACCTTCAAGTTAGTATGTAAAATCATGTGCAACGATAGTATTTTAACTTAGGACGAATACGCAAAGATATTGTAACTTAATTAGAACATAAATATTCTATAAGGAAAGGACAGAAATCTATAGTACTGTTTATACATGTGCAAGTTATTCAATGAATAGATTGGTCCAATTCATATAGTGTAAGTAAGCTTAATTGATTTAACGAGCGAAAGTTTTCGAGGCGATATTAATTCGGCGGGAACAGGGAACAATATAAACAGTATAGTGGGACGATTGACTTTAGGCTCAGGTAATCCTCTCTTTTATGAGTGAATTGAAGGATGGTTGGTTGTAAATTAAGCTGCCCTCATACCAGCACGGGGTCATCCTCCTAGGGCAGCCCGTAATAGTTTAAATGTACCATAAATTGGTCGTTGGCAGCTTTTATAGCAGCTTACAGTTGTTTTGCTGATCGAATGAAAGAGATGGAAAGCCATTTAAAAGTGCAAAGAGCTTCTAAAGTTACTGTGCTTGAAAAGGCGGAATGAGCTCAAAAGGTCTAGCACCTCGATGCTGCCTTTGTACTCTGGCTCAAAAATAATTAATCCAGCTGCAGCATCAGTTCATAAGTTACTCTACCCAAACGTGAGTGAGCAGAAGTCTTGAGAACCTTGATGTTTATTGATTTTATTATATATATATATTTATATATATATATATATATATATATATATATATATATATATATATACATATATATATTATACATACATATTTGATTTGAATATATGTATATATATATATATATACATATATGTATATATATATATATATATATATATATATATATATATATATATATATATATATATATATATATATATAAATTTACATATGTATATATATACAGTTCATATACTGTATGATATATATATATATATGCATATACAGTATTTAGTGTATATATATATATATATGTAAACTTTTTATTTATTGAAAGTTACCAAAGAACTTTCGTGTTCTTTGAATGAGAATGGTAATTAATAGAGAATGTCGATCACGATCTTTATATTTTTAGTTGCATATGAAACTATGCATTTTGAGAGTCCACGTAGCTAGACAGACTGTCCTTCTTGCTTATTCGTTTATTTTCAAGTTACACATGAAAGTGCATTCCGAAGGAGAGCGAGAGAGAGAGAGAGAGAGAGAGAGTTGAAAAATTCATGTGTAAAGTTTAAGTCAAAATGGAGTGGTAGACTTGGTAACTTTACTCGCAAAGGAAAAGTTTAGCTGAAATTTCAAACTCTCCAAGGATGGTGTTTACAGTCAAGCTTGTGGGACCACTGCAATACGAGGTCACAAAGAAAAAAAAGAAGAAAAAAGTCTTCTTTTCGGAAGGAGGACCGTACCTTTAGTAACCCCTCCTTCAGCAACTCCTTCCAACATACTTTTAACCTGAGAATGAATGATAGTTTTGAAAGAAGTTTCATTGGTATCAGTTGTAGGTCGGCCTTTT
>NC_089743.1:28441197-28488697 GCF_040412425.1 Macrobrachium rosenbergii | reverse complement strand
CTACTATTAACCTGTAACATTTCTAGCTATAATTAAATAAAATTATGTTGCTAATGTTAATGTATCAAGTTTTCTTGTATTTTCATCTTCAACATTTTCGTGATGTCATGGTTATGAGTGTGAGGTTTGTTTCGTGGATAATCACCTGACTTAACCTCGTTGCAAGTTAATCTTGGATTATAAGAAAAAGCCGAAGAAGTAAGATTTCCTGGATTTATGATGAGAAAAGGAACAAGGAGCTAGAGTCGAATCGAGACGTGAATGGTGTTGTTTTTGGGGGGAGGGGCGATGGAATAGGTAATGCTTACATGACCTGAGGGCCTAGTGGAGATTCCGGGATGGGTGTGGGGCACAACCTGACACTGGAAGAAAGATGCGTAGCTTTTGTTGATGATGCCTCTTTTCTAAAGGTATCTTGACTTTTTCATTCCCTTTTTCTTTTGTATGGTATGAAAGAGAGCTAAGGCCTTTGTTGATGAAAGGCAGCGAAAGAAAAAAGTAAAAGACGGGAATAAAATAGTGATGTGAACGACAAAGACCGACATTGAAGCTGTTTGCTATTGTTTGTCTGGTGAAGAAAAGGTGGGGGAGGGGCTGGGGATAGGGGATGGTGGAGACAGGCGACAACACTGTCGATGTTGATGATGAGGGTGATGGAGTGGGCTTTGGTGACCTTAGAGCTGATGATGGCGATGCTTATGTTTGTAAAGCGATAACTGCTGATTTTCTGGAAAGTATGCTTTAAATGGGGCATTTTCTTGTCCTGCAGTTTACTGGCTTGAAGGCTTAACTTTTGAAAAATGGAAGTTAGTCTTGTGGGTTAGTTTTAGGGGTATAGTTTATTGGCTTAACTATGTGATAATTTGAATTTGGTAAGAACTTAGGGTCCCTAATACCTGATAAGTTTTCTTGATTTTGTATTTTTAGGTTTTCGGTGCATTTATGGAAACTGATCGTTCCCATCATCATTATCGTCATTATATTTTGGACCTTAGACTGAATTTGATTCTCCTGTAGCATATGTTGTGTCCTTATACAAAATATACTAATGAAAGGTGTGAAGGTGTACAGGACATAACTGAGCAAAGTTTCTGACATGGCATTTCTGTCTTAATCACCGACTCATCAGAGGTCTGAAACCTTACTAAAACTTTACCATTTTTTCTATTATTTTGGACGGGCATAAATGCTCAAACATCAAATTGTAATCATAACTCTTTGTCATGACATAGTACACTGTTCCAGTGTTACAAACCATGATATTTTTTTCAGATTTTTGCCCAAACTTTTTCTTCAGGAGTAATTTATCCGTAAGTGGTGGACACACACACACACACACACACACGCACAATAAAAAGAAAGATAGAAAGAGTGAGTGAGTGTTTTGATATAAATCAGACGATTTTATTTTTTGTGTAAAATTTTTGTCAGATGTGCTATCTTACTGAAAATGAAATTCGTCAGGGATAATATTATTGGTAAAGATTTCTCTGTGTTAACGTAGTCGGCAAGCACTTGTTCAGTTTAAATTTGACGTCTGCATTCCTTCCTGTTCAACTCTGCATTTTCCGTGCAAACTCATAAAATAACGAGGTGCTTCTCAGAGATCTGTGAATATGACGATTATTTGAAAAACTAGGTGCTTCTCTTGATTAGCGTCGTCTTAGTGACAAGGGAACAATCCCAACGCTTATTGTAGAAGGTTCAGATGGGCCATATCTCTGGTATCCTTGTTCTTTGAAAAAAAAAGATGCCTTTGAGTAAAGGATGCTATGCCCTTGTTAAGGAACTACACATTTTTTGTAGCAGTTACCAAAATGCAGACTCCTCTAAGTAAATTTGAAGGTACAAAAGCCCCTGTTTGGAAGGAATTCTGATGGAGAGAAGTAGCGGGAAAAAATCTAATTCAGAGGAAGATCAAGTAAGCAAAGAAACCCGTGCGTACTAATTTCGTAAGCGGAAACTCTTATAATCTGGAAACTTGATTAAGAACTTCATTTTGTGAACAAACGGTAGATGAATGTGGGCAAATGAGGGTTTCATATATATATATATATATATATATATATATATATATATATATATATATATATATATATATATATATATATATATATTGTGAAGTTTTTTTACGTAACAGACGATGGCTGTAGTGGAAAAAAAGCATCTCAGCAGACATTGTCACATTCATACTTTAACTGCTGAATCATGAATACCCCACTTGTGCAGAAGGCTTCCACAATATTTCCTTCTTTTGCGCCATGACAGGAGGTCATCAGCAGCACTTCGAGCCCCTCTACACCCACTGCGTTACACACTTCTTACACGCCTCGTCATTCTTCCTGGATGTAAGGGCACTTTCATTTCGTTATAGTACCTCATTCACACCATCACTTAGCACTTTGTAGGTCTTCTCTTCCGTTCCTAACATTCCCGAATCATAATCTCATTCACCATTTATCGTCTGCCTTTCTTTCCATGTGACGTAATCATTTTAAGATACTGAGTCATCCTTTCAATTGGGAAAAATCTTTTTGCCCAATTTAATTTTCAGGTTTCAATTAAGGTTCCATTAAGAAGAAGCAGTTTGCTTTCATAGACACTCCAATTCTCTTTGCAGTCTTTTGCAAACGATCACTGCAAGTTTCCTTATAGATTCTAAGACTCACTTCTCCCATCCTACCGATATCTGTTATATTTACTGCCAAACACCCATCCCAAGTACTCATAACCTCATTCTTGCTCACTTTGTCCTCTTGCAAACCTTCTCAAGTTCTTTCAGTAGTTTCTGTAGTTTTTTCTTCTTTGTCCCCAATCAGTTTGGCATAATCTGCTAGCGTCAGCCATTCCACACTCCACTCATGGCCAATTTTATTATCCTAGAAATTGGCTACATTTAATTTCCTTTCTTTAAGTTTCTTGCGTGACGGGGACGTAAACGACTTGGTCGCAGGCACACATTTCATTGTATCGGTATATATATATATATATATATATATATATATATATATATATATATATATATATATATATATATATATATATATATATATATATATATATATATATATATACGTGTGTGTGTGTGTATGAAACCTTAATATGAGTTGCAGATGACTTTTCAGTCGTCATTTACACAGCTACAAACTAAAAGATTGTTTCTGCAAGCGTTGAAGGGACTGGCTATTGAACATGACGAGGGTAATCCTATCGAAAGTGTTTGCTTTGTAGATCATTCAATATGAATTCAAATTCTGTACCTGAAAATAGGTCGGTATCTATCAATCAGGTAGTCTGATGCATTAAACATGGCTACAAACCACTGCATTTTTTAAATATGTCAAAGGTAATATATTAAACGCCGAACCATAGCGGGAGTGATTTTCTTCTTGTTTTCATATTACTGATTCGAAAATTTAATGGATCCGAAATGCTTGATCCGGAGAGAAATTCGGGTGCCTTGTTTCCATCCGTTAACGCTGACTTATTCATGGCGGTATCTGCAGGAACAACGAGGATATAGTTTTACAGAATTTTTTTCTTTTCCTGATTCTTTTCTATATTTTTTCCCGGGAAATATTTTAGCATGCTGTAAGTTTAATGTATTCATTTGCATTATGCACGTAAATTAAACACCCACTCAGCTTATTACGACAGGAAGGTAAATAACTTCTTAATTAGTTATAACGACATGTCCCAAGGAATTTATACACCTCCTTAATTAACTACTACCTTATCGCCCCTAGTTACTTCTTGAGATATATTTTGCTCATCATTTAGGAATGCGGATGTGAGAGTGTGTAGAACTGTCGTAGAATTAGAAGTTATTTGAGGTTAAGAGCGAGGCTTCTTGAGATTTAATATTTGGCAAGAACAGAAACAGGCGGGGCCGCCGGAGTCAAGTTGGGAAGCCGTTTCCTGCTGAAACTTGGATATCTGTTGAGCAAATGATGTTTGCAGACTGTCGCCCTCGCTGTGTTGTTCTCGCCGGAGGACTGATTAGGTCGTAGTAGTGTCGGTCGTTACGGTCTTGTGAGAGTTCCTAAGGTTTATTTTCTACATTTTCCGTTTATTGATTTCGTTTTCATGTCTTTAGCAGTCCATTTTTGTGATGTTTTTAATATTTTCATTTTTCTTTTGCTTCTTGATATTTTATAGTTTGCATCGGAGAATCCTTACAAGATACGCTATTTACACACTTACGGTAAATTTCTGATAAACTTGTACAATATTGATTGAGTATACCTTTTATTTAATTACAATTAGATCTACTGTACTCTTCTCATTCCATACATATGTAAACTTTAAAATTACGGAACAGAACATGGAACGGATGCACAATTTCGTGAAGGCAATGAAACTTGAGCTATATCTAGTTGCGCTGGCCTCATAGTATAGTCCTAGTCTGAAGGCTCACATCTGACCTCTCATTCACTTCAGTGCGCACCGTTGCTTTCAGGTTGCCATTGTGCTTGGCCCGTACCGGCTTCCTCTATACCAGCCAACCTGCGTATAATTGTGATATTTTTGGGCAAGAAACCTCTGTGGATTTTGCCATACAAAGAACTGGCTATCCTGTATGGCTTCTGCCATATAAATGGATAGGCACTAATTAGAAATGGACCCCAGTCCCTGGTCTGTAAGTATTAGGAATAAATTGAAAATAAGAAACCGGAATGTAAGAACCAGAATCACAATGAAAGATAGAACTGGTAAAAAAATCATTCAAGAGATGTGGATTGGACATCTTAACCGTTTGTGAGTTACAGTACAAAGGATTGGAAAGGTTTAATGTGTATATTTTTTCAGGAAGAACGGTGGCATTAGTAGGGAAGCAGCAGGCGTGAACTTAATGCTAAATACAGAAGAGTCACTGAGTAACAGTAGGACCGTGAGTGCATTATGGGTATTATATTGTAAAAATACCAGCTAAAGATTCCTCTAAAAACATATTAGAGGAATTTTATTTATAACCGTAGAATGTTAAAGGTAAAGTATTAGGAAGAGGTATGAGAATTGTTGTTGGTGATATGAATACAAAAGTTTGCGGGAACAATGAAGGATAATGTGCAAGGAAGTCCTGAAAAAAACTGCAAAAAAAGGGGGCGGATGCAGTTTAATGGTTTTTGTGCTAAAAATTATATGGTAATAGGAGGTACTCTTTTTTTTTTTTTTTTTCCAACAAAATGGCATTCATAAATACACTTGGACATATCAGGTGGCAATCGTAGAATCCAAACATATCACAGCTATTTTTAATCCGGAGAGAAAAAGACCACTGAGGAATGTTAGGAGCTACAGAGGAGCAGATGTCCACAGTGTCCAGCAACATATCATTGCCACACTTAAACTGAAATTAAAAGCACGCACCAAAGAAGTTTGCAGAGAATCTAGATTTTATACAGTAAAGGTATTTGAAGGTGAGCATCTATAGAATGAAACTCTTGCAACTGAATGTCGAAATAAATTTGAGGTTCTAGAAATCATATCTGAGGAGGAGCAGACAATTATTGAAGATTGGTTTACCATAGACAATGTATGTATAACAATATGTAGGAAAAGTGCTAAGATTTAGGGTAACAAAGGGAAACCTTGGATGCCAGATGAGACCTGGGAGGCAAGAAAAAGTAGTCAAAAGCAGTAATCTTCCGTAGGGGGCAAGTGCCGTCAGTGGTGCAAAGTAGGGATTTACTCAAGATTCTTGGCGGCGTCCCTTCGGCCCCTAGCTGCAACCCCTTTTACTGTACCTCCATTCATATTCGTCCTTCTCTCTTACTTTCCAACCTCTTCTAACAATTGTTTCATAGTGCACCTGCGAGCTTTTTCTCCTGTTACACCTTTGTAGCCTTTTACTCTCAGTTGTCCCTCCCAGCGCTGAATGACCGCATAGGTCCCAGCGCTTAGCTTTCAGCTTAGACTATATATGCTATTCTATTCAAAAGCAGTAGATATATGTAGACAAATTTTAGGGAGGTAATGAAGAAAGTAGAATAGAACTTTCTAAGTACTCAAGTCTTGATAGTGAAATTAAACGAAGTTCAGGTCGAAATATGAGAGAATATTTGAACAAATAGGCCAGTGATATTGACAAAGCCATGTATTCATGGAGTGGTTTGGTTGTATGCCACCCCACACAATTATTAATGAAATATCCAGGTGTGGAAAGAAAACGAAGAAAATACCTTTCAAAAGGAGGGCTGGGTCTGTAATAAAAAAAATAAATAAAGATAAAAGACATACAACGCTGAGTGGGACATATTTTAAGGTCATGAAAAAAGAGCTATGAGGGTGCTAGTTTGATTTATTTACCAGAAGCTGACAAAGACCTTAATGTTGTTATGAACTCTCAGTTTTCAAACTGGAATCAATAAGAAAAAACTTATGAGAACGAAGACACCAGGCTTTGCTGGAATCACGGTAAGAGCTGATTTTAATTGAAACTGGAATAACACGCCATAAACTAACTCGATGGTTTTGCGGAATATGGAATAAGGAAACAAAGCTTGAAGATTGGGAATCGGAAGTCATAACTAATGTAACGAGGAAAGGTGACAAGACTGAAGGCAGTAGTTACAAAGGTATTGCATGTATAGCTTGCAATGAAAATATTCAGTATGCTTATTTTCAGTAGCTGGATAAAGACATTGATGAAAAGCTCAGAGATGAAGAAGCTGGATAATGAAAAAAAAAACAGGAGTTGCTCAATCAAGTATTTTCGACAAGCCGCATTGTGCTGTAGTGTATTTACTTTAAGAATCCCCCCACCCCCCTCTCATGGCTTCTGTTGATTAGGGAAGGGTATGCGACAGCCACCACAGGCCAATATTATGGAAGTCTTTTACGGTTTTCGTATTTCCATTAAATGTGCAAAACGACTTTGAATTATCCATGAACGAAGTTGATGCAAAGTTAATGGTGATGGAGTCTTGACAAATGAATTTGCAATAAATAGTGGGGTTCTATAAGGGAATGTAATTTCTTCTTTGGCTGTTTTGCCCTTTTTTTTAGATTTTATCACAAAGTTATCGGGGATGGAAGAGAAGGATTTGATTGGAATAAAGACAGAAAATTGACAGACTTCGAATATGAAGATGGTGCTAATTGAATCAATAGAACACAAGATTTGCAAAGCTTGTTTAGTAGTTTGCATCAGTAATTTAGTGATGAGACTTGAGTGTAAGAAAAACAGAAGTAATGAGAGCAGAGTATGCACTAAGGGGTGAAATGACGTTAGATGGAGAAAGGGTTGTTAGTGATGCTGAATCTTTCATGTATATATAGGAATAATAATATACGCACAGTAAAGGTTCTCTTGAGTTGGAATTTAGTGAAAGACCAAAAGGGGCAAATCAAACAATGGGCAGGGCTGAATAAGATTTGGAAATTAGGTAGATTGAAATTGTATTTAAAAGTAAGATTATACATTAGTATGATCTGCACTGTTGTATGGACTTGAATCATGGTATTATGATGAAACTATGTCTTGATGATTTTGTTGAGTGAGAATCAAGATTTAAGAAAAATATGAGAATCCAGGTGGCAGAATAAAGCTAGGAATGTTATCGTACAGGCAATTACGGGAGTTCATATGTAAATGCAAACATGGTAAAAGAGAAATGGTTGTGGTTTATACATGTTCTTTACGCAGCTCCTGGGAGAATGGCATATGAAGTCAGCTCGGCTCCTGCGGTCACCAGAAGAGTAGGAAGACCCAGACCTACTTAGTTGCGAACTAGGAGAAGGGAGGCTGGATGTGTGTAGATTTAGGGAAGATAAAGCACGGGAATAGTATGATTGGTGGAATTACACAGAGACCCTTTGCGTCAAGTGGCGTTAAAGGAGATGATGATTGATATTTTTGAAGGTAGCCTACAAACTGTTCAGCTAAGGAAGTTGAGATTAATTAAAGAAATAACGAATATAACAGAACGCTAATAGTGTTTGATGCCAGACTGTGACCTTTTTAGATATGGTGAACTTCTGACCTCTTGATTGCATTTTTCCTAATGTTGGTCGTAAACGTTTATAGGTACAGCATTTAGAGAATATACACTGATGGTCGTAATAGCACGCGAGCTGCGCTATTAGTGAAGGTCAGAGGTATAAAGAATTTTAATGTTGGGAGGGAAGCTGGAAATGTGAAATAACGAATTTAAAAGAAGTTAGTTAACAAAACGTTTTCGGAATTGCAAATGTAATTTCCCACGGAGGGGTATCTGAATAAAATTCTTTTTTTCAGTGCCGTCACTTGCTTACGAGGAATGTTGAATGATGTATGTTATTTTCTTTTTACGAATTATCGCCCAAAGCAGTGTATTGTGTTGATCATATTAGCTTGACGTTTTGGGGGCTCAGAACAGTGGTTCACAGAATTCTTAAGCTTTATGCTGAAGTTTGGTTTAAACAAATACCCCCGATGCCAATCCCCCTTTCTTTCAACATTGGTCTCAAATTTTCATTATTTTTAGTGTTGCATTTCAAATTATCAAATAGCATATATTTTTTATATTTGTTTTTGTCGAGTAAATCGGTATAGCAAATGGAGACAGAACTTGGAATATTTATGCTTTCGGATTTCATGACAGTGTGGATGGTTGAAAGAAATCATTCATAATATTCTCGACTCGTATCACCATCTTTTGGCAGCCAGCTAACCTTTCCCCATATTCTCTCTCTCTCTCTCTCTCTCTCTCTCTCTCTCTCTCTCTCTCTCTCTCTCTCTTACTTACTTACTCATAATTTTGGAATAAAATGCTCAGCTACTGATTGTGTTTTGTCATCGTCTTTCATCCTCGGACCTTTCTTGTTGCCTTGAAAGTATGTAAAATCATTTATGTTTGTGTGTTTTATACTTGCATCGTTACTATTTTCCTCATCCCTGGCACCTGGAGATCACATGTCGTCAAACGGTATTTAGTCAAGTGAAATATGTAGGATTTAGTCTCATTATTGAAGGTTCTCCAAAAGGGCCTTCTTTTTCTCTCCTGAAATTTACAGAGAAACTTCGTTTTGACCTTTTTACTTGAATCTCATTTGTTACTTATTGCCGGGGTTTTTGAGCAATGAAGAGTCGCCCACAGGTTGATTTTTTTATTGTAGGTAGACAGACTGAATTCGATGAAGTAGAGCGTTTTAAATAAGAAACGGGCGCTCTTATTCCTTGTCTCATTTTTATTGGACTATGCGCAATTTTGGTAGGAGAGAAGATTACTATACCCTCCGTTCTCCTGTTTTGTATTTTATTTCTTTTATTATGTCCCATAGCGTTTTGACTTCTGTGGGGTGAAATAGCAACGCGGGATTAGTAGGTGAATATTTTCGTTTTAATAGATATATAACTTCCATGTAATCCATAGGTTATTACATGGTGTCGTCTAATGTCTGGTATCGCGCAGTTAATGTGAAGTGACTACCGTTGACCAAAAATGAAGAAGGGTCTCTGCTAATATAGTAACATCATTTTCCTCTGCCAGGGTTGTTAAGATCCTGTAGCCTGTATTGTACTTTCTGCCCGTAAACACGGTTGCCCCATGCGAGTCGCCATGTCTGTATTATTTTTAACATATAAGTTAAATCCTAATTTTATAACCGTGTGGCAAAATCCTCTGCTGCGAAGGAACAAAAAATTATTATACGTGTATTTTGCTCTAAGGCTTTTAGGAAAATATATTTGCTTCGAAAAAAATTCTTTTAGGGAATATGAAGCTGACGAATGTTTAATTTGTACTTGAAAGTAATTTTAGCCATTTGTGCTCTAAGAGAGGTAAATCTTTAATCCAGTTCCTAAAAAAATCCACCATTTTAGAAAGACGGAGATATTTTGAATATATTATTAATGTTGTTGTCCTTATATTTTTTAGATTTAATCTCCGTTAAGGTTTAAACCTTGGGGACAGGTAGAATAATGAGGTTTGTGAAGTTACTCTGGCTCTAGATTACTAATTAAAGCGTCCAAAATTGTATCTACTCATATAATTAGTACGCAATGCTATATAATGTTGTTGAGATCTTGGGGCGTATTGGTATAATTATCCTCCTATTTCTGAGGCTTATTAATAACTTCATTAATGAATAATTCGTGCAGCTGCAAGCTCTCTCTCTCTCTCTCTCTCTCTCTCTCTCTCTCTCTCTCTCTCTCTCTCAGGATTGTTATACGACAATGATAATCACCGTTAAAGTGCGTCTATATTTTTATTTTCAGCGAATGTTTATGTATAATTTTGTCTTGTCAGTAAAATATAATTTTATGTGAATCAGAGGCAGTGCACTCAGATCTTTATCTCGTTACTTTATTTTTTAATTTTTTGGTAATTTAGAACTTTTCTATGATGGCTAGCAAAGATTTTTCCAATGTGTATTTCTTTGAAATTTCTATTTCCGAAGTCGATATTTTCTATGTAAGAAAACAGCTCTGTTATTTTATCGAGTGTTTCTTTATATTAAAAGATTTTATCATGCAAAAAAATTATGCTTGCAGATATTGAAAATATTGCTTATTATCAACTTTCAGCAATAATGACTCACATTCCAAAAAAGTTCCGTAAATCGGTGATAAAGCAACACTGAATCTTTTAGGTATCTTGTCGAAAGTCGACTGGACGGGCATTCAAATCGTTTCGGAGCCCATATCTTACGGTCATCAAAAAAAGTAAGGAAAATTAAAAATAAAGAGGCTCACCCGGCTGGAGGGGAATGAATTCCCCCGTATAATAATTTTAAAGAAATAAAAATGTAAGAAGAAAAAATGAAGAGCAGGTGAATTCGTTATGGAAATGTAAGCGAAAAGTAAATCAAAATAGAGAATAAGGAAGTGTTATTGACCCAATAATTGTTGCACATTTTTCGAAAAGGTACAAGGGTTCGTGACTTTGGGTTCCCATGGGGAAATTATAGTTGAGATAGTTAGGATAAAAAGTAGAAGGTAAGAAATTTGTCAACTAGATAGTGTATGTTCATTCGTAAATGTATTTAATTTATTGTTTTTCTTCGTTACATTGATATCTTCTTGGTTTTTAAACTTTGTTGGAGTAAGATTTAAAATGATTATGTCATTTAACATTATGACGGCGAAGGAAATTGCGGAGGTTCTGTGACTCACCCAAAAGTATTTTATTGTATGTTGGGATGTCGATTGAAATTTGGTTGCCTGTGCACTCTGAGAAGGTAACAAAAAAAAAAAAACTGCTTTAGTCTTTTGGCCGGGACCAATATATTTCTCATACTTATAATTATTTTATGGAGTACTGTAATGTACTGTACAATGGAGGTGTTTAGCATTGGACGAGAGAGAGAGAGAGAGAGAGAGAGAGAGAGAGAGAGAGAGAGAGAGAGAGAGAGAGAGAGAGAGAGAGAGATCCGAGGAAAGGGGAGGGAAAATGTGTGATGAATAATTTCACTCAGGCGTGCAGGGTCATCCATCAGGTGATTATCAATCATTTTACAGGGCTGTTGATGTTTAGCAAATTAGAAAATAAAAGAATGATTTATTGTTATCAAAATGGTGTTGCATGAATTTGTCTAAAAGTTTGATCATGTGCAATGATACTAGTAGAGTGATGGCGATAAGGATTTGTGGATAGAGCTCTGTCCAGAGAGTTTCATCAAAGTTTAATGTCTTAAGCGAAAGTTGATTAAGACTAAGCTTCCTGAACTCCGCAACTTGATGGCCAAAGTTGCTGAATACTTCAGTGATGATTGACAAAGTGAAGGGTGCCAAGTTAGACTTGCAAGACTCCAAAGCTTGTGAGTTATTCATATGTATGTCTCTCTGTCTTTGCAAACACTGAGTCGCATCGTTACTGATGACGTTATTATGAGCGCTAGTCAGAGGGCGATTCTCTTACAAAAGTTCCCCGTGACTTAATCTCGTAGATTATTCAGTGGGGCATGTTTGAATGTGCATACGCAATTGTTAGTCCCCGGTCTCTCATTATTGTTCTTCAAGTACCCAGTTCCACGACCCATTGAAAGAAGAGCTGTCATTTGCCACTGTGTTCCCATAATGACAGGAACTTCTGTTTTTTTTTTTTTTTTTTCTCTCTCTCTCTCTCTCTCTCTCTCTTCTCTCTCTCTCTCTCTCTCTCTCTCTCTCTACGCGATGAAATTGCAGCTCTCAAATTAACATGTAATGTGTGTGTTTGTAATTAAGCTTTTTCAAATATTAAATGCCTAATATCCCTCTGCGTTTCTTTATTTATTAGATGAAAACAGTGAGGGATCAATTTGTGACTTTTTTCAAGATTTGTTGTGGTGATGATACAAGCAAATGAGTTTAATAATTTCGTACTTTTAATGTTATAAAATATATTTCCTCCATTTTGTGTTGCCACTGTAAAAGTAATTATTACCGTTAATAATAGTCAAAGTAGAGTATGGTATGGCTTTTCCCTTTTTCTATATTAACCAGTGTTGGTGTAAGAATGCCATGATGTCACAAGGTCTCGTTGCAGTTGACGTTGTTCGTATGAAAGATGTATACGATAAAGCCTCTGTTTTTTAACTGTATAAATCTCCAGTCTTGGGGAGATCTTTTACACACACACACACACACACACACACACATATATATATATATATATATATATATATATATATATATATATATATATATATATATATATATGTGTGTGTGTGTGTGTGTGTGTGTGTGTGTCCATGTGCGTGCGTGTGCAGGGAGAGAACTTTCCTGTAGTGAAAAAAAAATCGACGTTTCCTGTGCTGATGGCTGACTTGTAGATCATCCTGCCGCGAAGGGATGCTTTGTATCGCATAGACTGCATGTGTATTCAATCACGCATTTAATTTGATGCATCTCATTGGATAGGATCCTGCGACGAGGTAGTGAATCACACGTTATTCCGCTGAATTCTTTACCTGGGTTCCTAATCCCAGATTCATTTAACGGCATCCTGTGACTTGATCCTGGTGCGAAAACACGTAAAATAAAAAAAAAAAAAAAAAAAGGACCGCGGTTCACGGTACCAGTTCGCTAAACTCATTTAAAATCATCCTACTGCCGTGGCCTGATGACGGATCGCAGACTCGTTTAATAGCATCCCGCTATTTGGTATCAGATCACGACCCTTACTCTAAAGCACATTTTAACGAGATTCTGCTCAAATGTTGAATACTGTATATAGACTCTCTCTCTCTCTCTCTCTCTCTCTCTCTCTCTCTCTCTCTCTGTGTCTGTGTGTGTGTGTGTGTGTGTGTGTGTGTGTGTGTGTGTGTGTGAATAGAACATGCACTAGTTAAAATTCTTCGTTATTATTTTTCCATCAGGCAGATCTTACTGTACTGTGATGTCCATCATTTACATTGAAAACGTTCGAATTTCTGAATGCTGTGTATGAATAGGTTTGGTTTCATGGGGTTCGGGAATGATGTATCACCTTTTTTTCCAGTGTATTTGTGTCTTGAAATTTGATAGCTTTTTGCTACAAAAGTCGAAATATTCAGTGCAATGCTCGTTCCTTGTTGCATAATTACTTGTATTTATTATTATTATTATTATTATTATTATTATTATTATTATTATTATTATTATTATTATTATTATTATTACAATTATTATTAAAATCAGTGCCCTTAAACGTTTCTTATACGCTTACTATTGTAAGTAATGAGTCCGTACCCGAAATATTCGGATAATCTCTAACTTTTTTAAGGTAGGATTCGAACCTAAGTAGAATAGGTTATTACAAACCACTGTTTCATCCCATAGATACATATGTCTTATGAATTCAAATGCAATTTACTAGAGCTAAAATAAACCCATCCCTCATCATCGAATATGTCTTAGCGTTTCTAACATTATTATGTATACCTTGACCTTGAAATTGAACTAATATATATATGTTATATATTGATATTATAAATTATATAATATATAATATATATATATATATATATATATATATATATATATATATATATATATATATATATATATATATACATATATATACATACACACATTAGGTTTGAATTTCAAGGTAAAGGTAACATGGAAGATCGTGATATTTATATCAGTTTCAAATATGAAGAAGGAACCTAAGTCCAAATGCAGTTATCAGAGCTACACATCTTTAAATGATAGTTTATCCATTCAAAGGCTAAATCCTCTGTTATATTTACGTATTTGGTAATACTAAGGGAATGAAAACTACTGTAATTCTGTGAAATATTCATTTACCGAGTGGGTCTTATATCACAGTAATGGTTTCCGCTTAAGCTTATTCAGGATTTGTAACCACGGGACATTCTGTGGATGTGATACCTATTAAAGTAACCATTGCGATTCCGTCTTTGTTGTATAAAATCGCAAGTGCGTCATTAATTTCTTAGTTTTTTTTACTAAGGTTCATTAGCTGAGCTGATATTTTTATTATCATCATTAGCTTCATTATCAACAGCGCTGTGTGAATCTCTGTCAAGAGGTGATAGTCGACTTTAGTGTAAAAAAGAACTCTGTGATTATTTATTCATGCCATTTAAATAATATAACTCTTCTTATTTTATGTCGCGGTTTGTTAGAAATAAACGTCTGACGTTCGAACTGAATAGTTTCCGTTGTGTACCTGTAATTACCGCAACTTGTGTAAATTCTCAGGGTATTTTAGTTACGATTGGAGGTTGTAATCTTTCTCCTGCTGATCAATGGATGCGTTCCGTGGTGCTCAGATAACCCCCACTGCCACCCCCACCCCGCTCCCCCAGACACAACCACCCAAAACCTCCTCTTCTCTACCCTCCTCCTCAAATTCAGGGGGATGATATAAGCTCATTGTGTATGCATGGCCGCCACTCTCTAATTAATTGATGCTACTAGACCTCACCTTTCCTATCCCTCCCTCCCATTCTCTCTCTCTCTCTCTCTCTCTCTCTCTCTCTCTCTCTCTCTCTCTCTCTCTCTCTCTCTCTGTATGTCTGTGATGGTGCTTCCCGTTTTCTCATGTTTTAGCTCTTAGGTTTTTCCTCTTCTGTATTTTAACCCTCGATGGCCATAGAATATCAGGAGTTATTCATATATTACTATATCTTTATAATTTGTATGAGTTCAAGGAGAAAGGAGCAGGTAATTAAGTCTGATTTTCCCTCTCGTAGTTCGTATATTTTACCACAAAGTAATGCTGAATACTTAGACATAAATTCTCATTAGCCTGTTATATTGCATTATTTCGTTCTTCAACGTCGTACATACATTTTTTCAACGCGCACTGACAGATCAGAATAGGTCAGAATCCTTGACAAAACAGTTATGAAGGACTTCTCTTTTATATCACTTTTGGATGTGCTGAAAATAATACTGAAATTACGTGTGATGGGGTTTTTCATAATAGTCAATGTGGATTATGTAAAAAATATGGTGTTATTTATGTGAGGTTTCACATTTTGCTTTTAAGATCAAAGCTCATCATAAGGGGTTATGGAATCCAGATGTAATGGCTCTGGTTTTTTTAAGCTTGGCCCGAAGAAGGTGAACATTTTAGGCCAAGTTCTGTAACCGTAACCTAAACGACATACCAAAGCTTCAGCTAGGTGTAGGAATATAAAATGGCATCATTTGAAATATAATACATACTCCGTTGGTGCTTCTTGGCCGATAGACTTTGTGCTATGGTTGGGAACCGCATTTCCTCAGGGGAAGAATATATATATATATATATATATATATATATATATATATATATATATATATATATATATGTGTGTGTGTGTGTGTGTATGTATATATATATATATATATATATATATATATATATATATATATATATATATATATATATATATATATATATATATATATATATATATATATATATATATATATGTATATATATATATATATATAGTAAGTACATATAGAGTTATGGCGTTCATCAGATTTCGTGTACCTATCATTTACATGGTTAATTAACTAGAGTGTTGCAGTGTGCTGTATTTTCCTTCTGCTTGGCAGCAAAAATTTGTACTCCATACATAGCCTATGTAAACAAAATCAAATCTTAATTTTCTTTCGAGACGGAGTGGGTGGTTGGAGGCAGATGAACCTGCCATGGAGGAGAGTAAACTTCAAAAGATGTGCCATTTTCGTGTTCTGTGGCATTTAATTAGTATTTTTCCTTGGGGCAACTGGTTTGATCTTTTTACTGAAGGTTTTTTTTTCCGACTTTTAGGGAGGGTTTAGGGGACCATGTAAAGACTTCTGGTGACTACGAAAAGAAACCGAGAGTACGTCTGCTCTTTGAAAATTAGTTTAACATGTATAAATATTTCCTTAGTGATAAAGTGATGCCATTTTCGTGAGTGTTACTTTTGATATTTTACTATTTATCAAGAATTACTCTCGAGAATCTTACTTTATACTCATCTTTAAAGAATGTGCCTATTCTTTAATATTCCTCAATCTTTTTATTTTAAACAAATCACGTATGCTTTTCCTCGTTGTTTACGTAATTCGATGAATTTTCTGGTCGTTGCAGCAGTTGACAAAAAAGAACCAGCATCCATTTCCTAGTTAACTGGAAGGTTTTTTTTTTTTAAGGATATTGTCCATCTTTCAAACGAAGTTCTAAATCAGGAACAAAGAGGAAGGCGAGGTTTTTTTTTTTTTCTTTTGCGAAGAAAACGATGATACAAAAATGTTGACGCTGAGAGCATATACTTTGAACTGTATCGGAAGAGAATTATGCCCAACCACAGTATACATCTAGAATTATTGAATGCAGTTCATTATAGTTATTAATAATTATCATCATGATTTGAGCTGTTCCCATTGTATTACTTTACCTCATTTAATTTAGTGTTTTGAGCTAGTTTTCATCATTTATTTACCGAGGTATGCTAACTTTGTCAATGACTCTTAATTTAAAATCTCATTTTAAGTAGTGTGGAGTGATGGAAGTCTGTTTTAGAAGTACATTTTGATTTGGGACTATATTATATATATATATATATATATATATATATGCACACACACACATATAATGTGTGTATGTATATGAGTATGTACGCGTGACCATTCCTATCTTTTTTTTTTTTTGTATTGATAGGTAAGGATGTAGATTTCGCTATTTTTCCACGTTAAATGGTGTCGTTGTGCCTAAACGGTAAACTTATTAATCTGGAATATCAACGGGAAATTACATCGAAATTTTAGTTCTTTCTTTTGAATTTTCTTCTGGTGGAAGCTGTTGAGCAGTGATAATAATCAAAACTAGTTTAGAATGAAGCGTTTCTGGATTTCTACGTCACTCTTTGTCACAGAAATCGCTACAATGCGAACTAGGTGTATGCACAGCTCCGATTGCATGACACGTTTCCATCATTAGAAGTTTGAAAGTAGCAGGTCAGTTCGTGACCCATCTCTGAGGAGATTAAATATTTCATTTGGTTTTTACTGCGTGAAGCAGTTAAGTTTAAGCTTACAATGTAATACACACACACACACACACACATATATATATATATATATATATATATATATATATATATATATATATATATATATATATATATATAATATATATATTGTATATATAGAATCTAATGATCACTTTACAGATACGTATATATAAATTTTACAGCCAAATTGCATTCTTAACTTCTCGATTTCTGTACACTTTGAAAACGCTTGTCCTACTAAGCCTAGAAATCGAGAAGTTAACAGGGCATTGTGGTTATTACTATATATATATATATATATATATATATATATATATATATATATATATATATATATATATATATATATATATAATATGTGTGTGTGTGAAGAAACCTAGAACTTAGAGGGCATTATGGTTATTAAAATCGCTCGCACACACGCGCATATATATATATATATATATATATATATATATATATATATATATATATATATATATATATATATATATATATATATATATATATATATATATATATGCAGCTTAATTTGGTTGAATAGAATAAATCATGTGGCCTATGTTAATACAAAATCAGTAAGAGGATATTAAAAGATGAAACGATTTCATGACTATTCCGAAAGCCAGGGTGCTATAATTATTATTTTCAGTACAATTTCTTGTTTATTGCAAAATTTTCAAAGTATGAGGCAATATTTTATGCTTAAGTAACATTTACCAGATCCTTGTTGATATTTGTATTTTGACTATCATTCGTAGTATGGTGATGCTTTTATCCATCAGTTAGATTAATGTTTGTTTTGGTGCATTCAGGTACTGCGACCTTTTGGACCTATCTGTGAACGACGCTCTGGGTCGAGAATCCTCTGTCTCCAAGTATGAAGGGCGTTGTCTAGAAAATAAATAGCCCTTCAGACATGAGCGTGACAGATATCGAAACGCTATTATTTCGACTCTAGAAGTCTGTCCATTGTGTCAATTGTTCCTCGGCCCGAAATGTTATTATTGTGAAGCACGAGAAGTTGCAGTTAATATTACTTCAGGGCTTTATTTTTCTAGATCCCGCACACAAACTCTCATGTAACAGCACATGTGGGCGTCGCCTGTTCGTAAATTATGTGCAGCAGGTGGGAATTACACTTAGCTTCGTAAATGGCTGTAACCATTCGAAAATGCTTTATGTTTTATGAGCCCGTACGACGATTCGTATTCTAAGAATAATATAACTTGTCATGTTATTCCAAGGCTCTTTGGTGGCAGTGATGTCCACCTTTTGTATTCTGTAAATATAATGATAATGACGTCTTCATTTATTTGTAGTTAGTCCGTTAAAGGACGTATTTACATTTATTTGATAATTTGTTTAATATTTTATTGAGTTATTAATTCTAATTTATCTGTCTGCAGATCTTTTCCAGCCGAATCATATGTGTTTAGTAGTAGAAGTTATTTATCTGGCTGGTTATGCTGATAATTAGTGGTACTAGCCTTTTAGTGTTCAAGTGATCGTTAATATTGGTTCATGGCTTTGTTAAGTGTTAGGATAATTTGATGATTTGTTTGTGATTATTTATCGGCTTTGAAGTTATTAGTTCGCATATTTATTCCTGCCAGTTTAGTTCCTCTCTAAATCATTTCCATATCATTTTATTTGATTCAGTATTTTTTTCAAATCCAACGTTTGTTCATCAGGCGTCACCTCCCTGCATTATATCCCCTTCATGTCATTGCACTGAGGAGGGTGTAATCGCCGGCCCCTATCCGATTCCTTGAACCCCCACCCCCCACCCCTCACCGCCATGCAGTCTCCTTTGCATACCTTATTGCGTTATACCTCCTGTATCTTCAATCCTTGTGAAGTCTTTCCGACTTTCATTTGGACCAGATAAGCTCCCCATATTCTCTACGCCTTGAATTGTGCCACCTGTTGTCCGTGCACTTTCCTCTTCCTCCCTTCCCCCTTAACCGATCCATCGGCGTCTTCCGTCATTCACCCCCTCCACCCCTCTTTACTCCACCTACCACTTTTCTTTTTCCCCCCCTATAATCCCGACCTTCCGACCAGCTATCATGACAACAAATGACTCAAGGTTTCCATTTTCAGCCTATATTACCTCCTCTTCCTCCAACTTTTTAGGCTGCACTGTACACACAGTGCATGTATATCCTTGTATTTAACGAATATATAGTGATGTGTAGTCATATATATATATATATATATATATATATATATATATATATATATATATATATATATATATATATATATATATATATATATATATATATATATATATATATTGTGTGCGCGTGTGTGTAAACCACGAGAGAAGGAAAGTTGCGATAATTGAAGTTATTTCAAAAAAGCGTTCCGCTGTTTACTTATTCACGAGTTCTTGTGTACTTTTGTTTTCTTATTCATATTTTTGTTAACTTGATCATAATTATATATTACTCAAAATTCCAGTATATCTGCGCGAGTCTTTTGGTGGAACATGCATTCAGCGTAGACAACCATTTATTTCTTTGTTTAATAATACGGTGTACAGAGTCATGAAGGGGAAACTTTTCGTCGATTAGGCGTTTTACAAGTTTATTTAACAGTGTGTGTGAACTGCTGCCTTCTTAATTAAATGTCAGTACATGGGCAGCAGTTTGATCAAGTGGTTTAAACCTCCTCCCCTCCGCTATATTTTCCTTTTCTTCTTGCAGCGGACCCTGTCCATTAATTCTCGTCCTGTTCATAGAGTAAGAGCAACGTGTTTTGTTACTGACTTACTAATGGAAGTATACCTACCGTATGCTATGTACATGGATGTCTGTTTTGTTCTTTATATTTTAATTCTTTTGCTTTGGTTTTTCGTTTATTTGATTCCTCATTTTATTTATGTTATTGCTTTGCTCTATGTTTCTGGGTTGAACTTTGTTTTCTTTAATTTGTGGCTCCACATATAAATTACTATAAAGAAAGTCTTGTTTCCATACCTCATTTTATTATGATGTACTTAATTATAAAACTGAGTAGGTAATTGTTTTTGGGGGTTTAATTTAGAATTGTGAAAAACTATTGATCTCTAATACAATATATAAAACTTTGTCTATAGAGTTTATAAACTCTGCTCAGGGTAACATTTGAGGCATGCCCGACAAAAGCTGTTTACAATATTGTACAAGACACTACCGTTCAGATAACTGTTCGTAGAAAATTTCATAACGTCATGTCCGCAGGAACTACTTTAAACTAAGGTAAGGAAAATACTGCAGACCTTTACAAAAAGAGTTGTTTAAACTAGTAATGAAAAATAATTAGAGCTACTGTGAAAATAATTACGACCAGTAATTTACTGGACATTGTGCTCAGAACTGTACATTCAACTAATCTCAGATAGAAGTAACTGATGAGTCTAGAAAATGTCTAAAGAGAATCTCCTAATAAAACGCTATATTTCATTAAAAGTAGTAAAATATAGTTTCTCAATGCTCTTTGGTGTCGTCAAAGGAAATGAAGCTGACATAGTTAAGGAACTAGGGAGAAAAAGTTGATATGTTATAAGAAAGTTTTGAGTATGTTTATTCGATTTGGTTGTAGTTTGCCTTGTTTTTCAAGGAGATTTTTTATACAATGATAAATTTCTCGTTTTATCTTCTTTTATGTATGGAAACCATAGTCATCTTTTACGTAAAACAGAGAGAGAGAGAGAGAGAGAGAGAGAGAGAGAGAGAGAGAATGGTTGCATCCCCCTTCGGAAAAAAAATGAAGCGAGAAGGTAAAAGAATCAACAGGTCGATTAGGGGGAATGTAACAGAGTTAGAGGCCTGGAATTTGCATAGTGTATTTTGCATATTGTGTTTTCTTTGTTGTACTCTATTGTATTCTTTGTGTGAGAGGCGTTATGCTATTTCGTAATCGAACTGTTTTTCATTCTGTGTTTTTGATTCATTGTTTTCGTCCATAGACTGCAATTTGTGTATTCATTTTATTCTTTTTTCAGCTGCCTAATTCTGTGTTTGTTTAGTTTAATATTTGTTGAAGTAAGGTAGAGGATGTACTTTAGTCTTAGGGTATATTTTAAGTAGACATGACACACACACACATATATTTATATATGTATGTATATGTATGTATATGTATGTATATATATATATATATATATATATATATATATATATATATATATAGGAAAAATATATATATAGTATGTCAATATTCATATCTCTAATTAATTTTTCATTCCTAAGAGGAAAAAACTAGATTGATTCACTATATATATATATATATATAAAAATCTTAATGGGATATAGGAAGGAAGATAGTTTTGGTAACATGACCCTGAAACCACCAGGGTCATGGGTATTTTTCAGTCCCATTAATATTTTTTGTAGTGAATGGAATCTGACTCAGAATGAGAAATTTTCCAATATGAATAGATTATATATATATATATATATATATATATATATATATATATATATATATATATATATATATATATATATATATATATATATATATATATATATATTATATATATATGTTTGTGTGTGTGTGTATATATAAAATTATTTATTCATTATACTGTACTTCATTAATAAGCCCTTGTATCCCATAAACGGTGGGGGAGGAAGTTGAAGGATGTTGGGATACTTCAAGGAATATGCTGTCCTCTCTTGTGTTTCGATACGGAAGAGGTTCTGCAGCTTTCAATTTTAAGTTTAGAGAAAGTAACAAAGGACTATGACAGTGCAGCTTTCATTTAGTCACTGATGTGTTCACCCTTGACAGCATATTCCTTAACTCATTGTAATACAGCACTAAGTTCATGAGTAGCCTCCTCCTATGGTTGCTGGATGTTTTGCCTCCAGGCGAAGAGTTGTTTCAACACTTAATCATTGTATAAGAACTCTTCGGATCACAAGTTTTCTCTTCATCACGTCGTGCCCTCGACCTTGATCACTTGAGTAGAAATTCAGGAAGCAGTGCATCACTTAGAATTATCAACTTATGACTTTACAAGGCATAAGGACCATGACACTTATTTTTCCATCATGGGAAGACAAGGCTGTGGTTGCTATGCATTGCCAGCAACTCTGTGACTGGTTTTTTGATTTGTCAGTGTTTGCACCCATCACTGAGATCCTAGCCATGTTGGATTTTGGGCAGATAAGAAGACTTAGCCTCTCAGCTTTAATTTTGTTTGGTAGTGGCTCAAGAACAGGCCTCTTTAACATAGCAGATATGCTCCATTTATGGGCATCTTGCATCACATTTTTCAGTTGCTCAAAAGCAGCCCACCCTATCCAAATCTGCAGTGATACCTCACAAGTGATTCTGTGGCTGAAAATGTCATAGAACAGAGAGTTGGGTGATCAAACCATTACATGCGTTGAACCCTTCAGTACTCAACTATTCTGCAGACTTTCAGCAAAACTTAAATTCTTATCCTCTTATTATTCAGCAAGGAATCTGCATTTTTCAGCAAGGAACCTCTGCATTTTTGTATCTGTTGTAGAGAGCAGCATTCAAATTATTACAGTAGATTGACCATTACCAGCTTCGGATTCTTACTTTTAACTTGAAATCCTTCAGCTTCTGTCTACCTTAATTTTGAACACTGACATTCCCAATGCAACATTTCTCCATTACAGCAGTTATGATTTTTCTAGGCTTGATAGTTTTTAGTCGAGTTGCACATTATTAGCGAAGGTAAAAGCTAACTTGTCACATGTGAACAAGAAAAAAACGACTAGTTAATGGAAATGGCACTTATTGTATCATAGTGTTGAATGCTTAAAATAGAAAAGCAGTGGTTTGAAAAGTAGTTTAATCAAGAAATGTTGTGATCCAATAAAAACTTTCAGAAGAACACATATGCATGAGTGCATGCTCTTTTTTAGAGTTACGAATATGCATCATTTAAGTTTATACTCACTGAATATAATTGAAATTGGGAAAATATTAGACCACAAACAATGTTGTCAGGAAAAAAAATGTATATAATGATGTACCAACAGCTAAACTTTTTGTGTTTATGCCTGAGTGGAATTAGAACCGAGGCTCGTGCAGAATTATGTCATCTCTTGCGGTGAAAGTGATTAGGGGATTGATAGCTCTATAAGAAAAGACAAAGAATTTCTTAAAAGTATTTCTTCCCTCCATCACCCGCTAGTTTAGACTGCTTTTTCTAGGAATTTTTCTGTAAGTGTTATAGTTCCTTTCAGCAGATTGATGTCAGCAAGTGTTCCTAGAGCACCAGTGAATATAATGTATACATAGTCTACATAACTCAAGCCTGAGGTGAGATTCTATGGAGTTTCCTCATAATTAAGAACAGCTATAGGTAAGATATCTCTACCAGAACAACACTGGTGAGTTCCCGTAAACTTGCTTAGGATGCCAACAGCTTCGTACATAAACACAAGTTTCATATCTCTTATCGTGCGTGATGTGGTTTAACTGAGGAACATCGTAGGGAACTGAAGGTAATAAGTTCCATACGCACTAAAAAGACATCTTAGGCACTTTTAACAAACAACTGACATCGGTCGTAAAAGTAAAAGGAACGTGTATTAAAAATCTGGACAAGCAAATATCCTATACAGATTAGTTTCGTGGATTATAATTATACAGCACACATTGACCTACGCATGTTTAATATTCACTCGGCCTCCGAATAAACATCGAAGAGGAATTTAAACGTGACAAGCGGTCCGTCACCAGGTGGGCGCGAACCACCGACTGGTTGGGAAACGATGGCTTTCCAGTGGCGCTGACCACTTGATAGTCCAGTGGTCAGTGTCACTGAAAAGTCGTCGCTCCCCCAACCAGTCGGTGGTTCTTATCAGTTTTAAATTCCTCCTCGGTGTTTATTCCGTGGTTGAATGAATTTGATGTTAAACGACATCTGTAGCGTCATGTTTGTTTGTGAATATTAAAAATGTCACGGTGTATGTGACAATTCTATATAATATATATATATATATATATATATATATATATATATATATATATATGTGTGTGTGTGTGTGTGTGTGTGTGTGTGTGTGTGTGTGTGTGTGTATAAAATCGTCCACATTTTCTTCCTTTTCATCAAACATCCAAGGTTGAGGGGGGTAAGGGAAGTGGGCTCCACGAGAATTTGTGAGAAATTTTACCTGTCACTAAGAAGGGTAGTCCCATGTCTACAAACACCTGTCAGTTGCAAATACTTGTTTTCCAAGTGTTTGTATGTTCATATGAACTGTCCTGGTTGCATATTTATTCTGAATTTCTACCACTTTGTATCAGTCCTCTGAAGATGGCTTAGTTAGCAATAAAGTAAATATCAGTCATGATCTACAACCGTGTTTCATTTCTTCCTTATGTGTGTTTGACATATATATATATATATATATATATATATATATATATATATATATATATATATATAGTTAGTTAGAGAGATATATATCTAATGTGTGTACATATGGGGAGGCAAGAATAAATAAGAATAGAGAGAATCGTGTGGAAGTAGGTTTTGGAATAACTTTATAGTTGGAACTACAGGGTTCCAAATAACAGGAGTATACTTGGCAAAGGAAAAGTTATGAAAAGTTCTCATTTAATTATATTTGAATACAAAACAGATAAAAGCATATAAAAAAGTAGGTTCATTGATGTAATATACAGAAAAGCAATTTTCGGAGGTATACTGTATCTGAACAATGTCTTGTTGAAGTAAAAGTTATAATAATAATGTGTTTACTTAAAAGGTGTCTATAAATGTGATTATCAAATGTAAATTGGATGAGAAGGAAGTGAAATTTGCATATAAGGAGCCGATTGGTAGAAAATGAGCTTGGTGGGTGTCTGCAGATATACCAGAGTAGGGAAAGGGGGAAAATTGGTTTAAAGATAAGGTTAGGGGAATGTTGAAGGAAAAGAAAGATTGCTTGAGCTGTCGTTGCAAAAAAAACATATAATAATATAACAGTAAATGCTATACAAGGAAATGAGTAAGGTAATCAAAACAAAGTGGATGAGAAAAAGGATTTTGAAAATTTGCTGGAAGATCTGAGTAACGCTAGAGTGGAGAGGGTTAACGAAGTTATGCTAATGCTTGTGGAAGTGACTTTTGAGGATGTAATAAGGATAATTCAGTGGCTGAGAAATTTAATGGTACAGGAATTGATAGGATTACAAGGGAGATGCCTTGATGTGGAGAAAGGGTGATTTATTGGCTGACCATTGTATGCAGGGTGTGCCGGGACCAGGGAAAATATTTCTAAAGGAATGTGTGTGTATAAAAATGGATATAAGGCAAGTATAATTTTTCCTTACCCATTTAAGATTTTTGTTGATAATGCAGTGAAAAATCAGAGAAGAATGGTAGATGTAGGTACAATGCTGTGCGACAACAAAAGGAGCCATGAATGAGTGCAGAATGGTTGTCTATTGTAGATGACACCATGTTAAGTATTTTGATAGTGAAGAGAAGTAGAGGGAAAGAAGAAAAGTTTTTGTAAGAGGGTCATTGGAAGCTAGGAAGATAAAGAAATTAATGTCAGTAAGATTGGTGGAAGAATAAAAATGGTTGCTTTTATAGGTATTTTTAGAGTATTTGCGATAGATGACAGTAAATAGATAGAAGGTAAGGCACAGAGTAGGCATACCAAGGAAAAAGGAAAATTTCTACAAATTTTCATTGATGGGAATGTTGAACCAACTATCCTTTATGGAAGTGGAGTACAGATGACGCTGTGGTGAAGGAAAAAAGGTTGAAACAATGCAAAAGAATGAATTGCCTATTATATTTTTCGTAAAAAGGGATGAAAAATAAGATAAGGGAAGAAGTTGGTACTAGTAAAAAGATGAGTCAGTGCGTTGTGAGGGATCCGCTTTTCAGGCTAGATTGCTTTGAGTGGTTTGTCTCTGTGGAGAGAACGAGGAAGATAGGTAGTCGAAAAGTGTAAAATTCGGAATTTTAAAGTAAGGGGTATACAGAGAAAGTGTTGCCTGGATGGGATGGACTGGGTATTCGAAAGTCCTTTGTATTTTGGAAGCGTGAAAATGCATAAAAAATTAGTAAAAAGCTGATTTTGTTGAAAAATTTTGCTCAAGGGTTTCATCATTGATTTGGCAATCAAAGAATGAAAGTAGATTTTTTCGATAAAGGAATGAAAAATATAATAAAAGGGTTGCGTTTAAGCAATTGGCATTTTGATTGCTGTAAGAAAAAAGAGAAGAGAGAATTGTTCAATGTAATCAGGTATGCCTTCTATTTGCAATTGATACTTCAGAAAGACCTTAAAATCGCGCTCGTTTATCCTGCCTTCGGTTGCTTGCATTCGTCAGGAGGCATGAATTCCTCAGGCGCGAATTACCAGCACGAAGGCTTGGATGGTGTCAAAATGTTCTTGTGGAATAAGCGGTGTATGACCGTGGTAGCCTGCCGATGAAGATCAGGAACAGGAGCAAGAGTTGGAACGGAACCAGGTGCCAAAGCACCAGCAGAGGCAGGCTCTGCAAGACTCGTAGTGTGGTGATACCAGTAGTTGAACCCAAAAGCTGCACTAAATGAAGAGCCTGGCGCGTGTTTGCTCTGGGCAGTTATTAGTGGATTTACTTGTCCGAGAAGAAATGCCAGACGGAGGGATGGAAAGAGGGATCACTTACGTGCTTCAAGAACTAAGAGGAAAGAAGTAAGAGGATGAGAATGAGGGCATGAAAAGGTGTGAGCCGGAATGGATGCCGAGAAAGACTTTTGGGCCCAATAAAATATAAAAGTGAGGAAATTTAAATCTGATGATAGGAAAAACCTGGCTGTAATATATTACTGTTATTTAAAATTGTGTACCAGAAAAATTGAAGCTTTGTTGATTTTACGAGTGTACTTAAGATAATGGAAAGATTTAATAATCGTTATGGCTCTTATGCTAATACTAGAGGATTTTTAACATTTTATAATTTTAGCTTCCTGAAATTTTACATACTAAACAATCCATACCATTCTACTTGAAAACCATTTTTTTTTTCATATAAACTATAAGAAGTAATGTAGGTTTTTTACTTCGTGACTTAAGTTTGAATATTTACAAATATTTTCAACCAAATGTTTGTAAAAAAAAAAAAAAAGATTCTGCTGAGGTCTCCTAAGTCACACTAAACAGAACTGCGGGATCTGAAATAGCTTTAGCATCAGGATTGTTTCTATTAATTGCTCGGGCTCTTGGCTTTTAGGGATTATGGTGATGTGTCGCATCAGTGGACATGCATAAATAATCCATCCATGCAAATCACTTAATGTTAATTTTGCTCTTACAGTTTCGAAAATTTTCCCAGTAAACTATGTGTGGAGAATGTGTGAATTGAAGAATTCTCTCTCTCTCTCTCTCTCTCTCTCTCTCTCTCTCTGGTTTGGAAGTACGTCATTATTATTAGTCAAAAGCTTAATCACTTCTTACCAGATTTTTGTAGTCAGGAAAACATGAAATAATTTTGATCTGAATCTTGTAATTTGTCCATAAATTGGTTTACGAGGATCAAGTAATTGGTTCCAAAGATCATTACATTGCTGTGGGCTAGTACACCTTAGTATGGAAATTACAGATAAGTAAAACGGACACTGAAGTTCAGACGTCTGACCTTCAAAATAATACCCATGCTGTGGAAAGTGTAAAATAACGTGAACAATCTGGTATCCGACGCAGTATTTTCTGGTTAGGTTGAGTGGTAAAAATCATGACCAAATTGTAGTACTGTACATGATGCATCATAAGACCGTCAGTCAAGTCATTCGAGCTACTTAATAGTTGCATCCATAACCCTCGTGTATCAAAATATTTGGTTTTTAAGAATGTTTTTGTGTTTTTCTTATGGGCGGACATGTGGGTATATCGTGGAAAAATTTGCAGTGGAATGCCGTTCGGTATAGTCTTTTACGTTATTGTATCATTTCACTTTTTTGATATAGGTAGGTTAGTTCAGTACTTCGATAAATGAGAAATCCCATTAGACTTTGTAAAGTAAAAGCAATGATACCTTTACTGTATGAGAACAATACCTCCGCATACACCCGGGTAATTAATTTAATTTTACACACACACACACACACACACACATATATATACACACACACATATATATATATATATATATATATATATATATATATATATATATATATATATATATATAATTTGTGTGAGGGTGAGGAAAAGAAGAGCATACATTTTTGTATAGGCTAGCTTGATTTTGGAGGTTGTCCGATTTCTAAATTCAAATAACCTTTTAACGCTGCAGAATATCTGCCTGGAAAGTTGGAGTTGTTCGTGGATCAAATTCCAGTGCCATATATTGCACTGCCTCCTGTTTTGGCTTCGCGGAAATGTTTTCTGCTTTGTTTCTGCTGCTGAAGTAACTGTGCATGATCATATATTTCGGTTTTATTTTATTAAAGTATTACATTTAAATTTTGTATTTCCTGTAACTGTGTTTTATACATTATATATTTTATATATATATATATATATATATATATATATATATATATATATATATATATATATATGTGTGTGTGTGTGTGTGTGTGTGTATATAGATATAGATATATATATATATATATATATATATATATATATATGTTTATGTGTATATATATATATATATATATATATATATATATATATATATATATATATATATATATGTGTGTGTGTGTGTGTGTGTGTGTGTATGTATGTCTGATGTGTATATAATTGTATATATATATATATATATATATATATTTATTGTAGTTCAGTTTTTATTGTTTTAGTTGTAAGCTACCGAAGTAGATTTACCCATTTGATTTTTAATTCTTGGCTTATTCTGTTTCAGGTATGTGTATCATGAACTGTAGCATCGAACGTAAGTACATGCTTTATATTTTCAAATGTATGAAATATCTCTTTGAAAAATCAGTAATTACACTTACTGGCTATATTGTAATGTACCTTAGTCTAATACTGGCATATATGAAGTGCCACATGCAAGTTTCTGTGACGCTGATACTCTATTGTTGAGAAGTGGTAAACTTATATCTGCGAGATTCCTCGAAATTATTGACAGTTTTCCTGCTCTAATATAGATGTTTGATGTTTATCGTGGCCTTAAATTGTGCTCTGGTATAAATGAGTTGACTCTGGTAGGGGTACTTAGTAAAGCTGCGTTTTGATTTTGCCATGTTATTTAAAATTCATTGTGCCACCAGTTTACCCCATTATAATACTTTAATATTATGCATGGTTCATGCAATGATTCCATTAACAGAGAGTCTCTATATATATTAAAAATTGTAACTTTGTTTGTAGTTATGATTTATAAATAATGAAAGATTTGGATTAGAAAATCGAAAGTAGGAATCTCTAGCCCCTGATGAGATATGTTTTGTTTTTTTAACACACCTCTCAAAAAATACGGCATCTTTGGATATGCCTCATTTGTGGATTTGGGGATATATTTTTTTTTCTCGAAAGGACAATTTCCGCAGTATAATCGCGGATTATGTACATGCGTGTATTCGTAATGGAAAGCAAGTATGGAGTAATTACTCATTGTTAACCACTTTAAAATTATAAGGTTATGGAACTATGAAATTTGCCAGGTATATCAGTGATGACCTTATAATTTGTATTGGTAATTACATTCGGTGAACGGTTTGCTCGCTCTCTCTCTCTCTCTCTCTCTCTCTCTCTCTCTCTCTCTCTCTCTCTCTCTCTCTCTCTCTGTGTGTGTGTTTGTCTCATTGGCTTTCACACTCTTTTGACCTTGACTAATGAAATGTCAGAAAAGTTGAGAGCTTGGCGGATAGAAAGATCAACTTTGTATTTAATTGGTTTTGCGTAGCTGGTAATGATTTGTGTTCATCTGGTTTAGATGGTTTGGATATCCAAGTAGAATGGCTCTGCTAGAGTTAATTAGTTTAATTAGTTTGCAAATGGCAATCTTAATTGTGCGATGATTATATCTTAAAAGTGACATGGGCGCTTGAGGTAGAATGTGGGCTCAAGCGTTCAACAATTCCCGGATTGCGCGTTTCTGTGAGCCTTTGTCTCCCTTCGCCGTCAAGCTGTTGTTATTTCCTTATATTCTTGTTCCCATTATTCTTGTACACTTCCTCCCTATCAAAAGAGAATTCAGTTCGAATTTTGGAGATATATATCAGTATTTTATAAAGGAAACTTTTAAGATATATTTTGAAAACTTTGATAACTGAAGATATTGAGAGGACCGTAGCGAAGAGAAGAAAGTAATTTTACTCTGTCACTCTGTGACGAAGTTTTCAATGAAAGTTTATCAAGATATTCTCCAATTGTCATTTGCATACGAAGATATTAATGTAATTGTAATAATACTTTGTTGACTGAAAAATCTTGAAGTTGAAAAATTATTGTGCCGTTTGTTGAGTGTTATTTCCTCTTTACTGTTAGAAGACTCGAATGGTAACATAAATATTTAAATTTTTCAGTGTCACTAGTGACCATTACCAAGAGCGTTTTGAAGCCTATTATAAATCGACAAATTTTTATTGCAGTCTCCGACATTTGGGAACTCTTGGAAAGTCCCTCGGACATTGTAATCAGGTCTGTTTCTGTGTTTGAAGTTTTATTATGAAAATGCTTAAAATAGCTTCATGAAGTACAACGTCTTCTAATTGGTCTGACTTTGTTGTCTTTTTAGTTATGTATAATATGTTTTCAGACGTTGCAGCATATTAGATTTCATGTGCACATTATATTTTTATACACATTTATTCATATATCTCCTAAAATAGGGTTTAAATCTGTGTTGTTAGATTACTGGAATTAATTTTTTTTTTTTCGTAAATGAGCAGCCAATACATAAGAACAGCCTTTGTATTCCTTCTTGAGTGTAACTCAACATTTATTTTTCTTAGTTTTCCTTTAAAAAATTATTACCTTTGTCATCTTGTGTAGTAGAGGATGTCTCATATTATGGGTAAAATTATTTCTTAATACGACTAAAATAATTATCACAGTGGTAGTCCTCGCAATCAGTCTTATATTTTGCCGCAGATTACGCGAGAGTAAAGCAAAGGAAAAACTGTATATGCTGAAAGGGTGAGCCATTAAAAACGTATCAGTTGTCATGGATGAATATATATGCATTTGTGTATGGTGAATTCAAGTTAAAACATCAAGAAATAACGTTGATTAATGTAAACGTTTCATCTTGTTCGTTTGTGGAAGAAATTGAAGAAGAAAAGGAGAGAAGGGAGACAGATTAGTTAAGAGAGGAAGGAGGGCTTTTAATTAAAAGCAACTCAATACACGTTATTAAATTTAGCTTTTCTTGTGCATCTTGTAATCCTTAAAGGAAAGATTTATATGTATGTATATACATATATATATATATATATATATATATATATATATATATATATATATATATATATATATATGATAGATATATGATAGATAGATATAGCGTAGACCACAGGACATAGATGTATATATATATTTGTATATATATATATATATGTATGTATATATATATATATGTATATGTATGATATATAGATATAGTGTAGGCCACAGGAGATAGATTAAAAATTGATGGCACAAAGCGCCTTTCCGTTATTTCAACAAATTTTTTTTAGGCACAATGTACCTCATAAATGTGTTGAAAGTAATGATATGACTTAGACAATCATTTGTATGCTAGAAGTAGTTATCCTAAAGTTTACTTTTGAAGTCCGTAATTGGTTATATGTGAAAAACACATCAGGAAATTTGAGTATCGATACATATTTCGGTTTTCATTGGATTCTTTTTATAATAGAACCTGTGTTCTGCATGGATATTTTAGACTTCAAATGCTCCGTTGTGTTGTAAATGAATAATAGTTCCTATAATGAAAACATTTCTTAGGTAATGAAAAGTTTTGCAACATTAAAAATTTTAGGAAATAAGAAGCATTTAGATAGTAGGCTCTACGCATAAACATGATCGTTGTACACAAGAGAATTTCAAAAATTATTAGCCTGTATATATACATATATACATACCCTGCCAACAAGATTTGTCATTAGGCGTATTTATTTAGTGAACTTCTGTCAATGGAATTAAAAAGGGATGTAAAATAAAACTAGGGTAGATGATCCCGAGACAGGTAAAATAACGGAGTGCCAAATCGTTCGCCTTCACTTGTGTTCATTCTCAAACAGAACCAGTATGCTTGAGAATGGTACAGAACCAGTATGCTTGAGAATGGTATAGAGTAAAGGCGAAAGATCTTTCTCTGTTGCTTCATTTTCCTCGTGGCTATATGTTCTATGCACACACACTCACACAAGTGCTTATTTTTACCTCGTTAAAATGTCATAATCGCATAAAGGAAAACAATGAAATGCACAGGTAGCTCTATTCCCCAATGATGTATATGTTTGCGTAGGAGTCACATTTAATCATTTGCGAGCGCTTAGTAATTTGGGAAGGGAATGTTTTTATGATAAATTATCCCAAGTAGTGTAACATTAAGCCGTAAAAATTTTTCAGCGTGAAAATATTAAAAAGGATTTAGTAATTTGACAGCTGGATGTAGCGCTGCAGGTTGAAAGAAGTCCTTTGATTCATTTATGTGTTATAGAAGAAGAATTATTGGCAAAATTTATTATGATGCCATGGATGGATAGATTATTAATTATTCGTTTTGATTGTTTCATAACGGCTCTAGCTTATTCTGCGGGGTCATGACTCTGTTTGCCGATTAAATAATAAGTGGTCGGACTTTCCTAGGTAATATGATGAAAACTTTCTGTTTGGCTTTTATTAGTATCAATGTATATATATATATATATATATATATATATATATATATATATATATATATATATATATATATATATAATATTTGTGGGTGGTTCTGTGTTTATCGGTAGGCGTTTTGAGTATTATTACTTGGTAATGAACTTTCGGTTACACATAAACATTTCTTTTGTAATCTTGATGCTTAATTGTTCTGTCATTTATGTTTCTGTTTTTATTAAAAGGGGCGACGTATGTCCATTACTATTTCAACCTCGAAATAGAATCCCTAGGGCCGCTTTATCTTCCTTAAAAAAAAAAAAAAAGTTGAATCTGTTGTAACCAGCCGAGGCGGACATGCTCACCGGGTTTAAGTGAATTTTGGGAGTAAATGTCGGCAGTGGACATATTTCTATAGCAAGTTCAGAGAGAGAGAGAGAGAGAGAGAGAGAGAGAGAGAGAGAGAGAGAGAGAGAGATCAAAGATGAGCTTGGCTTTTATGTGAAGCAAGAGGAAGCAAGTGAGAATAAGTATGTGTCTTATATTGGATTCGTGTTATGAAATAAGTGAGATTCCTGGAAAGGAACGATTTGACATTAACGAATTAAGAATAGAAATATCCCACAATAATTATAGTTTGTGATTTTTTCTTTTTGCATGCAGTACAAAGAGTATAAATAGTATATGTATCGTGCATATACATGCTAGCATATTGTTTTAGAAGCGTTCATGCGCAAGATTCATCCATGCTCGTATATATGTCTGTGATTCTGTATTAGTAGATTTATTTGCTCAATTTTGTGTATCTGCTCATCCTGTCACGTGAAAGACAAATAGCCTGAATTCCTCGAAGATAATTGGAAACATTCTGAATATTCAAAAAGATTCCAAGCTGACACATGAGCGATATTCCTATCTTTTTTTAACTACAAGTCAGTTTTCTGCTGCCACTCTGCATTTGTTCTTCTGTAATCTCTTTCTTTATTTATTGCTTCTTTCATTTTTATGTTTAATGTTCGGGAAGACGCTCTGTGTAGATAAATGAATTAACTAGTAAAGATATATTGAGCAATGAAAACTGCAGATTACCCCCTATATATATATTTTTCATATATAAAATAATCTTTTTTCTTCGTTGAATTGAGAGAGAGAGAGAGAGAGAGAGAGAGAGAGAGAGAGAGAGAGAGAGAGAGAGAGAGAGAGAGACTCTGTCTAAAAATGTTCCACTAAAATTATATATGAAAATGAGTGGTTTTTAATAACTTTAGAAACTAATCTTCTTTGTTTAACCTCCGACGTTCGACTAAGCATATTTATTGGCAAACAAAGACCATAAAAAAGCTTGGAAAGGTAAGAAATTATTCTGTGTATATAGCGTAATAGATTCCTAAGGTCACTAGACTCCTAGAAAGAAATTACCACAAAAACTAGCGATTTCCTTCGTCGAACAAGAAAGAGCACAAGGAGAAAACTGGCAAGGACGCCGGAGGAGTTATCTTCTGAGGATGAAAAATTGAGCACTAGATGGCAGTGGCGAAGGTGGTGGTAATAGAGACATAGTAGAGGAGAGTTGTTGGGAGGAGGGGAGGGCTTCATATGAAAGGGGGATAAAGTGACAAGGGTGGGTGTTGGTAAATAAGACAAGTTGGGTGATAAAGACGAAGAACGAACCGCGACTTACGAGGTTTGTGTGTATGTTTGTGTCTGATGTGTACAGGCAGCAGACTGGGTGGGGTTGCTTAGAACTAGGTGGTGGCGAGTGAGAGGTTGGGATGGTCCTCGGGGAGCTCTTAAAACTGGAGACGGAAGATAGGTTTTGTAAGGAATGTTTTCAAGACGGAAGGGTGAGGTGGGATAGGTGCGGTCATGGCAATGTTATTGAGGTAGAAAGGCTTGAAGATTTTCCGAAAATTTATGTGAAACAATCACCAAGGTGAAAAGGCGGGTGCGCACAGATTTTTTTTTTTCTTTTTACAGGTGTAACCTGGAACTATGGGTGGTAAGCGGTAAATTATTTTCCATTCTCTAGTTTCTGAAATATTTAGATTTTTCATCTTTTGTGTTTGGTCACCGTTGATTGATGACTCAACTTTGAAAAATAACAGCACAGTCCAGTAAAAACCGTAAGCACCTTTACAAATTTTTTTTAAAGGTAGGAATTTACATGAGTTTATTTTTAGTAAATCTTGTAATAATCAGGTTATGCTGACTGGCAGCAGGTGACCTAAAACAAGTCGTTTTACATTGACACGGGAAAAACAAGTGGGTATTTCTCATGATTTGATTGACTTGCGGAGGATTGGATTATTTCTTAGTATTTGAGGTTGGATGCTAGTGCCAGATACATTTCCGTATATTTCAGTGAAATTTGAAATACTAAAACGTAACTCACACAATATTAATTTCCGTGAAAATTTGGCTTCTAGTGATGTAAAGTTTGCATAATTACAATATTTTTTGTGGTCTAACTAAATTTTATTTGCAAAATAAAAAGATAATTTGGTTAAATAATAGTTTGGAGATGACGTTGCTGTGAAATTTTTGAATAAGTAATTTTTATATTTGTACCGAAGTCTATTTTCAGTTTTATTTTCTTGTACGATTATCGTATTCTGAGAAAAAGAGAACATACATAACAAAGACCTTCATGTAAATTCGCAATAACCATGATGTACTTCTAAAGGTTTGCCCTCTTCACATTTCATGGCTGACTGGAGTTTGTTTCTGTCTGTCATGGGAGGGTTTTTTTTTTTTTTTTTTTTTTTTTGTATTAAGGGCAAACGGACGAGGCTGAGTCGTTGAGTTTGCCACGGTGATGGAAAGATATTGTGGAAGGACATTAATGAAACGGCAAAGGACTTGAGAGAGAGAGAGAGAGAGAGAGAGAGAGAGAGAGAGAGAGAAAAGAGAGAGAGAGAGAGAGAGAGAGAAAATCCACAAGGAGAAAAGGAAATACAGGGAGATAAAGAGTTGGAGGATAATGAAATTGTGTGACAGATCCTACTGGAGGAGGTCACCTAAAGGGAAGGAGAGAGAGAGAGAGAGAGAGAGAGAGAGAGAGAGAGAGAGAGAGCGGTAGGCAGACGGGAGGGGTTTGTGATTAGTTGTTTAGGGGGTTGAATGATGTTCTCCTGACACTCAATTATCTCCCGTCGACATGGGAAAAAAAATCAAGCTGGAAGAAAAAAAGGTTGGGGAGATGATGGCGGGGTGTTGGGGTGGGGACCGGAAGGGGTAACTGTTTTAATTTCCTGGTTGTATTTAGCTTGGGTGGGGCAGCGAGGTTAATATCCTAAGAAATTAATCTCTCTGCTCGTCGTTATATGTACCGGAGGTTTGTGTATCTTCATTAAAAGAGAAGCTGCTTATTTTTTATGTGGGGGATGTTACTCTTTACAAGTATTTTACGGAGATCGCCGGATGTTTGCCACGTTTTTGGAATTTGTAGATAGTTATTTCAGATGTTCATATAGGCCTACTTCATTCACTTGCGTCTTACGGCTCTCGTGATTCATATTGCATGTCATATTTCTTGCATTGGTTTATGCACATCCACACACGTACGTACATACATTGTATAATATATTTGTATGTATGTACGTACGTATGTATGTATGTATGTATGTATGTATATATATATATATATATATATATATATATATATATATATATATATATATATATATATATTATATATATATATATATATTGTTCATGAAATATTTACGTTTTTCATTTTTTACGTGGTAGTTATTTTTTCTGGCCTTCAAGTTGCGTTACATGTTCTATTTACGATCCAGTAGGTGGTGTTTATTATATCTGTTAACAAATTTACAGCTTATCACATTTTCACTTAAGATTTCTTTTGTAACTATTTAAATAATCCATGAATTGGTATTTTTTTTAATTTATTGTTTTTCCAGACATTATGTCGTAATTCCTGTAGACGAGGCCTTTCATTAAATATGTATATTTTTTGTGTATTTTATTCCATGTGTGGTTCTGGTAAATATTTTTTTTCTCAATTAAATATTTTATATAAAAGTAAGGTTTCCTGACATATACTAAATTATTTTTATTTGAATTTTTATGAGACTTGAACGGTCAGGAAAGAAACAAACAAAAACCACTAAGAAGTCTATTGTGAATAATAGAATTGTGCCACTGTCTCGTTACGTTTTGGAAAAGCCTCTTAGCAGGTATCTCGATTCCGAGTCAGAGCCAGGGATTTCTCAGTGCCAGAGTAGTAACTGAACGAGAGACAAAGGAAGTTATGAATTAAGAATACCAATTATTCGAGAACACTGAGTAGGTGTATTGTTCAGAGGTAAAAAACAAATTTGTAGTACTCTCGCTGGAGTAAAAGGGGCAGTTAGGTTTCTCCAGGTTAAGATCATTAAGCAAAGCTGCTAGTTCTTGTGAGCAAATTTAGCAAATTATGTCATGATATTTGAAAGATATGCTGCTTTTCATATTATTGCGTAAAGCATCCATGGTGTTCAGTTGGATTTCGGTGATGTCACTCCAATAAGAAATCGGAATGTCTAACAAAGTAGAATAAAAAGGAAACTCATTTCGAACGTGCTTGTTCCTTAGTTAATCTTGAAGGTTCTGGCTCAAAAGTAGAAGCTGGCTAAGGCACTGAAGTTACGAGTCAGCTACAGCTACATAGAAAACACAGGATAAAATATTTACTAAGTTAGCAATTAAATACATAAAAATTATTTGGCATGATTAGATCTCTAGGGATTGGTACAGACACAGGCGTATGTCAAAAAATCTTTTAAAGTCTGATAACTATATTACATTTATCAAGACTTCCGTGAAAGGAGGACAGTTATTATGGAATATACTTTGAACTCTACAAAAGGGAATCGGTGTCATTATAAGCAGTTTGTGGGAGATAAAAAAAAAAAAAAAAAAAATATATATATATATATATATATATATATATATATATATATATATATATATATATACACACACACTGTATATATACACTGTATGTAGTATGCGTGTTATCTTAATTTACTTTTCTTCCTCACAAACTTCTTTTAACGACACCGAATCCCTTGTGTGGGGTTGAAAGCAGAATGTTTTATTGTAAGCGAATGACTTCATCGCTTCGCAGAAATGGCAACCCTACATGGTCTGTTAATGGATTTTAACGGAAATGCATTGCAAATGCGTGGTAATGATGTGACCGCAACCCTAATGTTTCAAGCGTTGAGCCTTTTATTTTATTTTGTCGTGTTTCATGCATTATGTAAAATCTTCGTATACTATTCTAGTCCGTTTATTTTTATTTTCATCTGCTTTATTTTTATGGTATTTTATAAATAGTTTTACTGTACTTGCAACTAGAGCATTTTTGTTTTTTGAGTTTTGGATTGCTCTATGCAATGGTGATATTTCCGTTTGATTACTTATTAATTATTGGTAATAATGATTATTGTGTATATACTATTCTTACTTTCACCAAAACACCGCAAATGAACTTTTTGATAGGTTCCCACCCGGCAGAATAGGTAGATATTTGGCTTACTTTTTGAGGGTAATGATTGCTGTTGTCATGTGTTCTTACATTGTTTTTATAGACTTTAGAAGACAAGCGATTGCTGATCAGAATTAAGTAAATGACGGACTGAGTATCCAGCTTAAAAATAAATTAATTGGCTACAACTAGCAAAGCTAGATGCAAGTGGGAAGACTAGATGTATCTGCGAGAGGGAAACTTTCTTGGCTAATGGCCTGGCGAACTGGAAGTCGTTTGGGCCATTGGACACATTTGTTTTGGCCGTCTCTTTACCCCCCCCCACCCCTCATAACACAGTAGCATTACCCATCCCCTACCTGCCTTCTTCAAAGCGTTTCTCCATGTTTTAATAATATTGATGTACTCATATTTCATTTATTTATATATATATATATATATATATATATATATATATATATATATATATATATATATATATATATATATATATATATATATATATATATATATATATATATATATATATATATATATATATATATATATTATATATATAATAACGTGTTTTTTTTTATTTGAAATTATATGAGGTTGCTGACCCTGGGTCTTGCCTCTCTGATGTTCAAGGTAATATAGTTGTCAGGCTTTAAAAGATATTTTGACGTATGCCTGTGTTCTGTAGCAATCCTTAGAGATCTAATCATGCCAAATAACTTTTATTTTATATAATATATATATATATATATATATATATATATATATATATATATAATATATCTTAGTCTTATTCTTCTTATAGAGCACTGCATCACATGATGTTACATTCTGTTCCTTGATGATGACCGTCCTTTGTTTATCTCTCAATCCTGTATACATAAATACATAACCAGAGCTTTGGAAAACTTTATAATATTGTTTAACTTTGTAATATATATTGAAATATACATTTGCCGGTTGTCTTTAGTGTTTCTCTCTCTCTCTCTCTCTCTCTCTCTCTCTCTCTCTCTCTTTTGTCTTTTTTTTTTTTTTCTTCCAGTGCATACTTGCCTTGAATATTAGGGAATCCAACGTGTACCGAGTAAAGGCTTCAAGTAAGTGAAATGTGGGTTCTTGCTACCGCAGACTTTCTCATGGGCCATAAATATGCTGCCATTCCTGTCAGCTCTTATGTGAATATATTACTAAAGTTCAACTCGCTAGACTGGTAGGTAATGTAACAGAGGTGACCCATTACTAAAACCTATTCGAACAAACTTAGAAACTCGGAAACTTTTATGGCAGAGCATTATATAAAGTATTAGTGATAATAGATAATGCTCTTCATTTGTAGCTCCAAAAGGGTTAATCATACTTATTATAAAACTTGAAAACAAACATTATGTTTGGATGACGTCCAGTCTACTTTTTCTCATGTCAGTCTATACTTTATATATATATATGTGTATGTATATATATATATGTGTGTGTGTGTGTATATATATATATATATATATATATATATATATATATATATATATATATATGTATATATATATATATGTATATATAATATATGTATGTATATATATATATATATATATATATATATATATATATATATATATATATATATATATATATATATATGTATATATACCCTGCATGTATTGATATGGTTTTCGTCGCCTTCTAAATACTCCATATATGCATATTTATATTACTACAGAGTTGCGTATATCCCCTACATTCAAATGGACAAGCGCTTTTATTCGTGTATACCAAAGAATTTGATAATTTTAACTGCAACAAAATATAAATACGCCTCATTTTTGTACATGCAATGGGAAATATATTCTTTTCCTTAAATGAGACAGTTAAAAGGGTGTTATCCATCCGACTTTTAGTTCGTATTTTAAGAGGAAGTTGGTAGCTATTTGCTCCACCCTGCATAGCTTGTGTTCCATTCAACTCGAACAACCAACACGTACCTGATTTAATGCGTAAGTCAAGAGAGGCCCATCGGATTTTGACAAACCGTGCCCATGTTGCTTCCTTGTTGCAGTTGTTTCGAACCCATGTATTATCACTAGTAAATCACGCATCATTACCAATTAATGCGAGTCTTTTACACACACACACATATATATGTATGTATATATAGTATATACATATATATATATATATATATATATATGTGTGTGTGTGTGTATTTATGTATATATAGACATAGATATTTATATGTGTGTGTGTGTGTGTGTTCGTGTTCATTTGAAGGATAATTTACTTTCAGGTAAACTTGCTCCTCTTTGCAGTATGATAATTGTGTTTTGACCTGACGAACTCTGACATAAAGGTTAGATATTTTTGATGTATCATTAATAAGGCTGCATATTTTTTGGGAGGCTAGAGTGGTGTCATCGATTTTTAGAGCTCCCTGTTTCAGTGTGACAGAGTAATTAGATTTCTTAGTTTTAGGGAAGTGTACTGGAGTCTTTGGTTCAAGGTTATCAATTTAATTTTGGCAAAATAAATCTCTTCTCTCTCTCTCTCTCTCTCTCTCTCTCTCTCTCTCTCTCACGTCTGTAATGGAATAATATTTTGTCAGTTTTTGTTTAACAATTATATTCTGTAATTTTAAGCGATTTCGGTATATATGTAAGATATTCCTTCGTATAGTCCTAATGTCTTCGCTGAGTATTCTAAGGTCATTATCATAAATGATGTTACCTTCTTATTGCGTGGCATATTTTTAAAGCGTCTTGATTTTTTCCCTTGTTGACTTGTCTATTTATTTATGCAAGATGTACAGTACTTGGCCATTCACTAGTATTCCGTCTGAACTAATCGAGTGGGGCGTGGGGCTAGCAATTTCATCCCAAAAGACTTGTTAGGAGACCGAATGTATGTATGTATGTATGTGTACTCACGGTTTTTCGGTCTACTGATGCTGTTCTTTGGACTACCATAGACCATAACGGGCACTCGAATCGTGGATTGATATGAAGACTTCTTTTGTATGGATCGCAATACTAATACTAACTTTGTGTAAAACTGTGATTATAAGTTTTTTGTTGTTGGTGCGTAACAGAATTCTTATTATGATTGGAATAATCCAGAATTATATTTTTTCCGTTGTTTACGGGTGAAATGATACTGACATGATTTTATTCGTCACTATTTGTATTTTTTTTCTCTTTGTTTTGTTTTCTATTTAATAGTAAATCTTTATTTAAATATTATGTAAATGAAATTAAATATAATTGTCATTTACCATTGTTACTGTAATGTCCTTGCTTGTGTCGCCGGGATGCATTATATTTTTTTAAATATAAAATTAAGGAGAACTTCCTACATTTATTGATAATATATATAAGGAACCGCGGGTTTGCATAAATTTGCTATTGCTCTCCGAATTCAGGTGCATGCAGAGACGCTTGTAAAGCTTTGAAATGGGTATGTTTACTAGGCTGGAATGGGAGAAGTATAGGGCATATGGGTGGGTTGATGTGAATGGTGGGCAATAGCATTGGGATCATGGTGGTGGGATGGTGCTGGGGACAGTGTTAGAATAGTGGTATTAGGAAGGCATAGTAGTGCGATGCGCTGGTCTTCATAGGAATGTGTGTTAGCCGTAAGATCACTCTAAGACCACGATAAGGTGTCTTGGAAATGGTGGTTTACGACTACCTTAAGGGGAGCGTGAGGTCCAGACGTCTCCCGCTGGGGCCACTTTTCCTCGGCTCTGCGCTAGTAAAGGCATTTATAGTCGAGTGAATATTTAAAGAGCATCCTGGCATGAGGTTTTTAGAAGGCTCGTTACACTTACAGCACCTCCTCCTCTTCCTCCTCCTCCCGCCACCACCACTGCTACTACTACTATTACTAATACTACTGCTAGTACTCTACCAATGCTGTTGTCGCTACTGCTGCTGTTACTACAAACACAATACTTCTGACTTCTACTAGTTGTATGGTGGAGAATATTCAGCATTGGAAAGTTGAGAAGGTGGGTGGTCTTATACTATCTTCCTTCCCCCTCCACCATTCCCTCTCCCATATTTTTTAACCTCCCCCCTCCAACATACACTTCGTATAATATGTACACGTATACCTCCATAACTATGGACCACATGATGTACGATTTGGTAAAGACGACTTGCAGGGGAGAGACGGGGATTGGGGCACACCGGAATGTTTTGTTCTTTTTTTATTTTACTCTCCCCCTGAAGGCAGTCCTTTTTCCTTTGTGGTGATTTTCTTGTTTTGAGGCTACGAAAGATAATCACGGTAGCATTTTCCACAACACCTTTTTTTTGTTACATAAATAATTTGGAATTAATTTTATTAACTGAAGGTATTTTTAGAGGCACAGTATCATTTGAATGCTCATTTGCCCTCGCCCCCTCCCCGCCCATAACAAGATTGATGATAAATCTTCCTTCTTCCACATCTCTCATGGCAGTATCATTAGGTTGTAACTACCTTGATATACACGTCCAGATTCTCTTTCTCATTATTTACTCTCGGAGCGTATTTAAAAATTGACCTCTTATCTACATCACTTGCTTTTTGATGCATGATTTGTCTCCAGTCGAGGGTTGGTAATTGCCTGGGTGTAGAGTGACCACACCTAAAATCGTCTCCGTTGGAGGATGTTTACTTTTGGCCACCATAACGTCACCCTTCATCTTGAGCACTGTCACTCGTATCATCATCATCATCATCGCCTTCTTCATCTCTGTGATCATCGTCGTTACCATCATGATCATCAACAGCAGCAGCAACAGCAAAGGGAAGCAACTAATAGAGAATAGTAATGAATGAGCGACGTCCATCAGCGCCAATAGAGGAAATGGTCAGGGGCCAGTGTATATGTAGTGGACCCAGGGAATTGATCAAACACACACGCTTAATGATGCTTGTGTGGCTACACGTAATGATTGTGACCCATCGACCCGCCTCCCCATGTGTTTGCTTGCGAGTGCTTGCGGAGGCCCCAGCATTAAACACACACGCAGGGACACTCATATGCACACACAAAATAGTGGTGTCCTTTGTACAATTATTTTTTTTTTATAGACTTTTAAGTGCTCGGTTGAGCCCACACCGGTACCATTTAGAATAATCTCACACTCACTGTTATTGTAAGTATATTTCTTGTAAGAGCTTGCGTTACCGGTTAACACTTTATGACATTTACTTACATGATTAGACCGCTGTTGTCGTGAATACTGAAATATTAGTAAGGCGAAAATGCCGGGTACACTACGAGTGCACAATTCAAGTTTTGGATGTTCCATGTATATGTATGAATGTTTATGGATCCTATGGCAATCTTTGTACTTAGTGTGTCACCCCCTCATTTGTGTTAGAAAACTAACAATAGTCGTATTATAGGTCTCTTCTATTCCCACGAAAAAGAGGAAACATTGTCTCATTAAAAACCATAGAAATTCCACAGAATTCACCAGTATCTATGTCTGGAATCATTTTGAGAGAGAGAGAGAGAGAGAGAATGAATTGTTGGTGGGAAGTATTGTTATATGATAGTCCCATCGACAGAAAAAGTGAGATAGAATGTCATATGGAGACGAATATTTTCTTTTCATATCCTTCCTTTTTTCTATCCTTTGATGCAGCAACCCAGCCTATACTCTTGTCTCCTGGCATCCTTGTGTGTGCTGGGATTGGTAGGTGGTTTGTTTGTGTATGGCTGCAAATGTATGCTTTTCATATATTTTAATGTTTTTTGTCAGTACTCAAGTGTAAGGTCGCCTCCTAATGATCTCTCTCCCCCTTATACATACGAATTTACGACGAAGTGTTGCAGGTGCTATTATTTTGGTCGCTGTTTACTTTGTCCTACGACATTTACCATATTTTAAATCTTGCCTCTAGTAGTTCTTCATTGGAGGGGTGGGTAGAGCTCTCGGCTAGCTCGCTGTTGGCCCAGCATTCGACTCTCCGACCGGCCAATGAAGAATTAGAGGAATTTATTTCTGGTGATAGAAATTCATTTCTCGTCATAATGTGGTTCGGATTCCACATTAAGCTGTAGGTCCCGTTGCTAGGTAGCCAGTTGGTTCTTAGCCACGTAAAATAAATCTAATCCCTCGGGCCAGCCCTAGGAGAGCTGTTAATCAGCTCAGTGGTCTAGTTAAACTAAACTATACTTAACTATAAAACATGCCTCTAGGTATGGCACCTTTTTTTTTTTTTAACCCAACCACAAAATAAATGAAGGAAATGTTTCAATGTCTAACCGGACGTTCAAATTCTTGAAAGATCATGGATTCCGCACAAAGAAATAGCTGTTAGAATGGAAACGAAAATAGTCCTTGTTTGATTTATGTACTTCAGCATGACGCCATTCTTGCAGTTTAGAGAGTCCTTTGGAAGAGAAATTAGGATAGGTGTTACTTTATTAACTGGCCATTGGCTTGACGTTTTCTGGGATTGTTTTGTTTGCTCTGGTAATGGTGCCATTGTTATTGCTTCTAGTTTTTTGACAGATGAATGGGATTTATTTATAGTGGAATTTAATGGCCATCAATTTCGGTGTTCGTTTGTGTGACATATTTGCAGTAAAATTACGAAGTACACGTGGGTTATCAATTTGTTATCGGGTGACGAGGTTAATATTGCTGTTATTAATATTATTGTTATAGTTCAGGACATTCTTATTAAAGGTTATTAATGATCATGAGGAATAAATACCATTGCTTCATTTATCGAAAGGTTGATTTTATATATCATAATTAAAATGGTGTTTTGAAGTACATACATTTTATACTTTTGGTAATATATATATATATATATATATATATATATATATATATATATATATATATATATATATATATATATATATATATATATATATATATATATATATATATAGAGAGAGAGAGAGAGAGAGAGAGAGAGAGAGAGAGAGAGAGAGAGAGAGAGAGAGAGAGAGAGAGAGTTATGTATTTGTGTGTGCTTGTATGTATATTATATATTATATATATATATATATATATATATATATATATATATATATATATATATATATATATATATATATATATATATATATATATATATATATATATATATATATATATATATATATATATATATATATATATATATATATATATATATATATGGAACGGCAAAGAAGCATTACTCACGGCCATTTACCTTCATAGTGAAGTTTTTCAAGGAGGAATGTTTTTGCACCGTAAGTCATCCAGTCGCCATTCTTCCTACAGTAGTTTTTTAAAGGCTTAAAATAACCTGCAATATATAAGCCTGGCGTTAGCGTGAATGACCCGTTCCCTAACAGCGTGCGGTAAAGTTATATCAACCATTATTGGCCGTGTGTCATTCGCCGTCCCATTCGGGCGTGCGACCGTGGAAGTTCATTTTGGAGGAGTATGAATATTAGCTGCATTGACGTGTCTGTTGTTATTGTCGACTTTGTGAGTCAGAGCGATAGGCGCTCTGTTTTCTCTGGATGTGAACATTATATTCATTAATGGGAGCATTCTAATTGAAGGTTTTTATTTTTGGTTGTTTGTTGGCGTTTATTTAAGTCTTTGTTGGTGAGATGGGAAGATCGTGTTTTAGATAATGAATCAATGTTGTTGTTATTATTATTATTATTATTATTATTATTATTATTATTATTATTATTATTATTATTCACATCTTACTGACAAACCAAATGGCTATTGATTTCTCTAAACAAGCTTCCACTGAATACTTTTCTCACTTAGAAAATAGGAGAAACGGAGCAAATAGAAGATAAGAGAAAAAAATTACTTAAAGATGAAATTTATTTCCAGTAGATAATTGGACAAATAGACAATGTGTTCATGGGTTTAACCTTCCTGGTAGCGGTAATATAATCCATTTACTGATCTATAATTGCTCATTACGAAATGAATGTTTCACCGTATGAATATGATATTTAAAGTATTTATTTTTTACTTTCAGTAAATGATGGCAATGTGTTTCAGCCAGAAACACAGTAAATCCTGATGAATGTAGCCAGTCATACGCGAGTAATAGTGCCTTACCCATCAAACAAAAGCACAGTGTATTTGACTTTGTAACCCTCATAGAAGTGATATAACGATTAATTTTCCGATTGGAGATTACTCTTATGTAGAAGTAAATATGATGAGAATATCAAACTAGACAGGAAAATATTAGAAAAACTATTTCAAACTTATCAGTCATTGCTAAGATGGCCTGTTAACAAATCAGAACTTCCCAGATACTGCTTTGACCAGAAAGCCAATCAGACTTCATTATTTAGCGGACCGATCAATATCCTTGGCTTCCAGCAGCAGCGTGAAGTGAAGATGACACTGTTACACGTTACTCCTTCATTAAAAGTTTCCGCAGCCTTTTTCAAGGAGGCAAAAGGAACCCTTGTGCTGGGAAATAGCTGTTCGTGGGCTAACAAAGAATACTTGAGGTAGACCTCATTGTCGGACCCTATGGCATACTTATATTTTTGACGAGAAATTTCAAACTAGGAGCCAGTGTACGAAATTATGGGTGTTCACGAATATGTTATATGATTCTAGTCGGTGTATATTTTTTTCTGGTGTTTAAGATACATCCTGAATTGTCTTTCTTGAAAACGGAATTACTTTCTGTTATAGAATTATAGCTGTCCTGCAAGCATGGCTGCCATAGCAGTGCGCCGGTTCTCCAGGCTATTAAAAGGTTGAATCAAATGCTGTGACCAGCTGTTATCACTATTCTGTTGAAAGCCTCAAAGACTTGTGTTGTTCAGGGTACAATCACATTCCTTCTCGTTTCTGCAAATCTG
>NC_089743.1:28416197-28438697 GCF_040412425.1 Macrobrachium rosenbergii | reverse complement strand
GATACAGATATTCAGAACATTTTGTATTTGATTTCGTTTGTGTTTTTTATTTCGTCGTCCTTTTTACCGCGTTTGTTTGCTTCTTTTTAAAATATATATAACTATTTTTTCCTGTAGGGGTGAGATGGATTCACTCAAGTATGTCGGTGTCTTGTTACGCACATGCATATTTTATAGAAGCTGTACAAAACAAATTCACAGTCACCAGTGTGTATGCAATTATGTAATGAAGTGAAACTACCACCAATTTTGTAAACAAACCCGACTCTTTTTACAATCCTCTTTTGGATTTTTATAGGTCGAGTTCTCTAATTGTTAGGATTTCTGGTGACTGTTGTCAATATTGTTTCCATGATTGGTGTTGTTGCTACTGTTGTGTGCCTGATGAACGCATTACGAACCTCTGATTCTGGAATACAAAGGGGAAACTGTTAAGCTTGCAATCAAGTCCAGTGTACGCTTTGGAGGAAGTGTACTTATGGTATGGAGTAGAGAGCAAAATAAGAGTGAACAAAGCAAAGACTTGTATGCGTTAGAATCTACCTACAGTAAAATGCAAAGCTTCATGGAGACTTACATGAGCACTGCCTCGGAAGGGTTGAACATCGTTTGGACATTGCGTCAACATCCGCCTGATTTTGCTCGTTGCCACATTACGAGCGACGTCTTCTGATACATTGGGTTTACGATAACGCAGTCCTGCTACTATTTAAATGTGACGAGGGAAATGTAGACCGACAACCTAGCCGGAATAAAGCAGGCATTCTTAGTCAGGGGTCGCCTCGGGTCACTTTGTTATTGCCTTGTGCACCGATGTTTTAAGTCGAGTCTGAGTCGATGGTTGTGCACTAGTAGGGGTTGGCTTCAAGAGAGAGAGAGAGAGAGAGAGAGAGAGAGAGAGAGAGAGAGAGAGAGAGAGAGAGAGAGAAATAATTATTGGGAATGTGAGAACGGCTTTGTAAGGTGTTAAGTGTGGCTAAATATCAAAAGTAAGATGCTGAAGTTGTGAGTCATGGACAAAAGAAAGGAAGAAGTACGCAAGTGTGAAGACATAAAGAAGGAAAGGCGGCTTGGCAAGAAACTTTCTTGCAAGATGATGTCGTGGGTGATACGTGATTGTATACCGAGACAGAGAATAGGAGACAGACAAGAAGAGTCAGTCACTGGTGTTTCCAACCACCGCGTCTTCACCCCCACGTCAGATGATTAGGCTTCGCAGCCACACACTGAGGAGAGGTCCTATCTCAACGTCGCTGTGCACCTTAGCCCCTCCTCTAACCAGACCTGGACCACGCCCACCTACGGTCGAAGCCCCACCGCCACCTCGTTATGCGTACTTGCATTCTCTCCTCGCTTTATTAATTGCATACCTGTAATGAAGGTATGATTTCATCTGTGACCTAAGGCTCATCCTTAGGTTTCTAGGTTTCATTTCCTGCAGTGGAGTTTTATAGGTGGGATTTGGGTGTGCTGCTTCCTCGGGGTATGTTGGATGGTTTTCATTTGACTGGTGCGCTTCTTCCGACTATTTTTTCTCTTTCCTTCTCTCTCTTCTGCTTGGCTGTCTCGTGGATTTCGGAAAAAACGTATATGAAGATTTTACCCACAATAAGTGTTCTTATTTTTTTTTTCTTTTTATTTGAGGTGATGCACATTTTACGCTCGATGATGGACGAGCGAGCAACAGATAATATGAAAGTGTTTGTGGCACCTTTTCTATGCAAATAAAAGAATTTATGGTGGGATTTATTCTCTTCGGGTGCCATGGGCTATTGATTTTCCATTTGTGAAATTCTACCTTAGACGCATTAATGTACTTCTGAAAGAGGCTGGTTAACGAGGAGAGATGGAGGATGTGTGATTGGGAAGTAATATTACTATAATGGTGGGTGGGATATGGGCGGAGTTTGTAGGGTAGTGGGCGGAATTGCCTCTCTTAGACTCCGCCTCTGGTCTGAGCGCGGCGCCCCCCTCGCTCACCACCTCCCAGTGTTGCTTCGTGCCCTGACGAGGACTTCCGTGTTAAGACCCGTTGTGCGACAGCCTCCCACAAACACGCCCGCAATACCCGCCCCCACGGTCACTTCTCCGTACCCTCATGACATTTAGAATCACCTCTTTGACCTGAAATACCCGGGGCTTGACACCTAACCCGCGGCCAGTTCTCGAGGAGCCTTGAGGATGTGAGGATCAGGAGTGCCAAGTTCCCCCTGGCACCTACTAATTCCCCTTGTTTTGGCCAGTGTCAGAAACCTCCCTCGGAAAAAAATATTAGTTATTGGATCCCAAAGGGTCTGTCATTTCACAGGCCTTTGGAGGGACAGTGTCTTGAGAGGCCCTGGCGGGAGAATGGTGTTAATGGAAGCCTCGGGAGACGAGAAATGGAGATGACGAGCGTGATGGTCTAGTGGATACGAAGGTCAACGGATGTTCCTCCTTAGAATGGAAGAAGTCTTGGGAATAACCATACAGACAGGGCTGTCCTGGGCAGACTAATACAGACTGACGTCTAATGGGTTGGCGTTTAGACCACTGGCGGGCGAAGTACGAGTGCTTGATCATACGTTCGTTAATAGCATGTAAGTGACTAACAAAGTAGCTTCCTCAGAGAGATTTTTTACTTTGAGTTCACTGGTCTGACAAACTGGAAATGAATTCTTTGATTCGTTTTGTTCGAGTCTGGGTGGAAAACAAAAAAGCTTTTCGTTGAGATCCTTGTGTGCATTTAAAGCTTTTGTGCTTGCAGTTTTGCTTGCGGCTGTAACAAGTGATTTTAGTGCGTGATAGTGGTATCTGTTAAATCAGTAGTGCTCAAAAAAGATAGAAATCTATGAACTATGTGCGCAGACTGAAAATGTTTTTTAGTTTTTTAGCCTAAGGGAAAATACATTCCGTATGAATATCTGTTTAGTCATTTTTTTTGGCAAGTTGGAAAATTGTGCTCGTTTATTGAGCGCTGTTGCTTATCGCTTTCTATGAGATTTTACGATTCTTCGCGAAAAGAGATTCTAAGATTTTCTTATGGTGTTTTAATTGGTGTCGGTGTTGTGGTTTCCTTCGCCACCTACTGAAATAAACAAAGATCCTTTACAAATCATCACTCAGGTAGGCACTCATTTTTATATCTCCAGATACCTCGAAGAGACAGTTTCTTCGAGACAGTTTCCGCATAGACATTGTTTATCGAAAAATTATTATGTCTGGAAGAGACACTAATTTATTGAATTCCTTATAATTTGTGAAGAACATTCTATTGTGGACTAGATGTTATATTGAAGTTTTCATTAATATGTGTGCACTCTCGTTTTATCAATTCATGTGCTTTTGTGTGTTACAGAAGACGTACGAATTTTTTTTTTTTTTTTTTTGCTGTAATAGTTGTGTCGGTTAAATGTTTCATTCTCATAATCTCACGTTATAAATGAAAGTGATCACAGATGGTATAAAGGGAAAACGTATATTTATACCGACACAAGAGAAAGAGAGAGAGGGAAAGAGTGAGAGATCTGTTCTGATATACGTTCACAGGAATACGATACCGTATTTTTCCATTCACTGAGAAATAACCACATCGTGAGCATAAGAGATGATAGATGCATATTGTATTTTACACTGTGTGGCATCAGCGATGGAGTAAACGTATTACATTATAAGAATATAGCAATCGATGTCCCGCTTTGTATGCAATACTTCAGGAGACGGGACTGCGCCGAGATTTATATTTGATCGAACATATTTTCCATTGTGTCCCCGATGGAATTGACTGATAAAGGAATCGTATTGAAAATAAGGTGGGAAATCGTTTAGCGAGGAAATGCGTGGGATCTTGTCAAAAGGGAAGGGAAACCAAGTCATTGTAATACTACGATAATCATTATCCCCCGCTCTTCTTTTGTTGGAATTTTTCTAGCGTTCGTTGTTTGATTGTCAGCTCTTTTTATTAGATCTCATGTGTTATTAGATTAATTACTTTGGATTGAAATTATCCACGGTATATTTTGAATGATGCGTCATAAGTTCTAGGAAAAGCGAAGTTCAGTGTAAAAGTGAATTTGTATCATAGGTCAAAGAAGTGTATTGTATTTGGTGTGAATACGTGATTAATTTTTTTGGTATTTCGAAGGTCATTACTTTTTACGTGTAGAGAAGGAAATTGGTAGATATGTATTTAAAAGGAATTTTCCATGCATTGTCGCACTTCATGAAGAATTAAGTTTTGTTTGATGGTTATTGCGAGTGTTAAAATGAATCATTTTCAGAAAGGAGAGTTTTTAACTTTTCTTTATGAGGTCAGTCTTCGTGGTAGGACTAAGTTGTGTGTTAATTTTTACTAGCCACTACATTATTCTTGATATATACATTCACGTCATTTTTAAAAAATTTTCCTAAGATGTGACGAAGTATAGTTTCATAAAGTTCACTTTGATGCTGGCGTCCCCTTAGCACGGGAATACTTTTGTTTATTGTTCTCTTGTTGCATTTCTGTTTTACATGATCTGCTGTGTGATGGGGAAGTCCACTGTTTATGCGTTCATTGTAGTTTTTTCTAACTATTGATGTAGCCTTTTGTTGTAAGTAATGTGCACGAAATTTCTTTTCTTGCAATTGATTTTCATTTAACTGTCGTTTGTGGGAATATTGATTCACTTACATATTGCACTTTCTTTTCTTTAATTTTTCAAAAATATATTTTTAAAATACAGTTGTAGCATCTTTTCCCTTAAGGTTTATACGTTTTAGAAATCACTGTCGAATAGCATTTTTTTTATTGATATCAGAACGTATAAAATGTAAGATTTTTTAAGTGATGTAGCTCGTGAACATATTTTCATCAAAGCGTTTTTTTTTCTATTGTTTTTTTTTTTACAAGATAAAGATTATTTCATGAGCTTTCGATGTTAAGAAAAATATGTCATAATTGTTGAGAAAATGGAATCTGTTTTTGTTCTTTTGGGCTGTTAATAAGTAATATTGAATATTGCGTTTTCGAAATGTCATATCTAATTGCATGTTCTTCTCGTACGGAGACGATACTTCGCTTGGGTTAATTCGTAAACGGCTTTGTTGACATTTCTTAGATACCCCGACACCGTTGACATTCTGGAGGTTTCGTGAAATGCCTTTATGGAATATTTAGAAGGTGGACAAGTACAAATTCGTTAAAAGTTCTTTCATCTGTGGTGGATATAAAAGAGGGGGTACAGGCTGCTTTGTGAGACATAAGTGACATAAAGGTATTAAGAGATAGGTTCATTTATTTCACAACTTACCGGATAAGTATTTCGAAAACCAAGAAGGATTCATAGTTTTATGTCCATTTCTTTCCGTCTGCTATTTGTCTTTGGAATTCTATCCTTGATTCAGCTTTCTTTGACCTATAATCTTCCCCAGTTTAAGGGGCGGATCTTCACACTGTAGCACCAGTAGTTCCGTTAGGATTGGGCTTGGTAAAGGATTACAGTTGGCCGTCCCTTTGGCCCTTTCACAAAAACTGTAAATGAAAACTTGCAGTCGAAGGCATTGCCTTTAAGACACTTAACTAGCTAGGAAAAGGAAAAGTTGGACACAAAAGTTATCGACTGGAAATTAGGCTTGGTTAAAGTAGAAGTTGTTAAGTAATATTACATCACTATAAGTCATTCCTTTCTAGGCACTGAAAGATTCCCATAGCAATTCTCAATATGGAAGATATTCACCCCATGGTTGATTTGCGTGATTGTCTTTTTTTTTTATTTATTTAATTATGTTTGCAGGAATTTAGTCGGTTGTCACTTCTCACCAGGATATTCGTGATGTCAGTGGACATGTTTGTTATCTTTAATTTCACTTGAAAGGCACGACATTTAAGCAGCGTTGGAGAATTCCAGTAAATTTGCAACTGTGCCGCAAATTATTTGGATATTTTATCGATTACCTGACGAGGTGTATGGAATTTTACTGTTTTACCAGAAGATTCAAGTGAACGTCAGCAACCGCATTGGAATTCTGTTCTACACCAAACAGTTATCTAAAATTGTAGTCACAAACCACTTACGACTTGATAATTATGTAACCAGGTGGTTATAGCTAAGTCTAATAATTATACCTCTTAATCACCACGTAATTTATTTTACTTTATTAAAAATGTGGAATTTAGTTTTCTGCTAAAGAATTATTATAGGGGTTTGTACAGTAAGTTTAGCAGTCTGCCTCGGAACTACTGTATATGGAAATTTTGTGAGCTATGGCCAACGTTCCAGACAAATTATTATATCTGTAAATAAATGATTATTTCTTTAAATGCCTAAGGTAATGTGTATATAAACGGTATGGAATCTTAAGTGATATACGTATGTATTAAAGAAGTTTATGGGAATTTCAGCTGTTGTTTAACACGTTCGTAATAGTTAGTAACATGTCGGAGACATTCTTTATTCTCGTAAAGTACTCGTCTCACTAGAAAAATTAAGTAGAGCTGTACAGATTTGCTGTATAATTCTGCTGATTTTACTGTATATTCCGAGTGTGAAATAGGGAAATATCTTGCCACGTTTGCCTATACGAATTTAGTTACTCAGCAAGTTTCTTAATGTAGTTATTCTCCAGTAAAGTGGCGAATTGAATTTTTCTACAATTCTTCTTTTTTGTCAAGTGAGACTCGATCTCTATTTTTTTCCCACTTCCCTTAGGCAATATAAATTGCAGTACGCCTGTGTTGAATTACGATGTTTGTCACAGGGGCTAGTGAATTGCTCTTTGTTTTAAGGTATAGGGTGAGTACGGTAGTCTATTGCTGAGTGGAAATTTTGTTTCAACTAAAATGGCTTAATTGGCTGTACATAAACTGCAAGACTTACATGATTTTAGATTTCATATTGGAAGCTCTGTTTTTTTATTGCACGAACTTTATTTATTTGCTGTATAGTTTATGTACTTGCTTTAGGAATTTACTCGCATGTCTCTTAAAAGTCGTAGTAGATATCAGTACCACACAAGTTCAGTTATTTGTAGCAGTTGTGCGTTTGTCTATTTCTGTCATTCTTGTGCACGGGGTTACAAAAATAAAAGGAGAACAAGGCAGAATCAAATATGCCCTCTGGAAGTTTCATAATTTTGCTGTGATATTATGCAGTTAGGAATATATATTCTTTTGATCGTTGAACTTTACAATTTTCGCCTTTTTTGAGATTTGTTTATGAGTGTTCTGCGGCTTTTAAAAGTCAACAACCATCATTACATATGATGTGAGTAATCGTTCGATCTGTAGCCCAGTGAATTTGTTTGTTTCACGAACTCTCTTCTGTCTAAACTGGATTACTTTTTGGAACATTGTATGTGGTTATTGACCTTCAGCCTTTTAGCCCATGCAGTAAATAGTTTCCTTTTCATCAAAATATATTCTTTACCCTGCCGGTCTCAGAATGCATCTAAGTTTAATCGTCGTAGCCTGGACTGGGCCAAACTACCCATAAATGAAAGACGAAGCGGGCTTGAGCCTGTGAAAGGAACAGTATTTTGCAAATGGTCACTCGCGTTCGGCGTTGGTGCTTACGTGGAAGTCAAAGCGGACTGCTGAATGTTGGATCAATTCATTAATCATTTATGGCGCATATCATCCTTTGCGTGTCTTTAATTCACGTTACAAATTGCTGCTTGATGATGGATTGCCAGGTGTTGGTTTTGTGCTCTCCACTTCTAATGGGTTTCACGACTCTGGCCAGTTGTGAGGGGATAGATTACTGTTATTATAAGAGATGTCTGAAACTTGGTCGCAGTAAATGTAAGGATAAAGATTTCTGGAATTATCAAGAATTGGCGAGAGTTTACATGGGCATGAGTTATGTATAGCTAATGAGCTCGAGTAGCAAGTTTTCTCTTTTACTTTTTTCTGGATTTTATCGTCATTTAGTTAAAACGGTCATAAATAAATTTTTTTTTAACGGGATAGTGTTTTGAGTGAGCTGTCTGTCTGTTTATCTGGAATATGGCTAGAACGGAGTGGCATCGGTATTGTACCTCTAAAATCTATTGTGCCCTTGTTGACTTAAACACTGAATCACATCCTTGTTGGTCAGGTAGCCGCAGTTGGTTGCAGCCAAGAATGGCGAAGTGCATGGGTGCATCAATTTCATCCTATAATCTTGGGGAGACTAAGAAGGGAAGCACCTTAAGCCACTTCTTCTTTGGGCAAAAAGCTTAGAGGGAATAAGGCTCTCTCTCTCTCTCTCTCTCTCTCAGCCTTTGTTTGGAAGTCTCTTGGGGTGAGGTTGCTAACCCCATACCTTTCTTACTATAATGTACTAACACATTGCTTCGGTCAACAGACCTGCTAGATTTCTGAGGAACCTGGCCTAGTGCTCTCTCTCTCTCTCTCTCTCTCTCTCTCTCTCTCTCTCTCTCTCTCTCTCTCTTCCAACGTGCTCGCACGCCCTCGAGCGGGATCATTCTGAGGACTTTTGTTAGTGAGGTTGAAGATACACACACACACACACACACACACACACACATATATATATATATATATATATATATATATATATATATATATATATATATATATATATATATAGTGTGTGTGTGTGTGTGTGTGAGCGTGCTTGCGTGTGCGCGCTCGCGTTTGTGCGTGGGTGTAAACGTGTATTTCATTCTTTACTCTTATTTTCATTTGCTTGTCATCAAAATCACATCTATATATATGTATTGTGTATGACGCTTGTTTTATTGCTACGCGTGATTTTCTTTGTTGTTGATGCGGTTATGTTTTAATGCTTCACTACGTGTAATCGCACCCACTCATATAAATGTATATCTGCGTTTTTATTTGCTGAGTACTGCGTGTGCATATATACACTGATATATGTATAAAATGTGTATTTCTATCCATGCGATGACAAAAGCTAACCTTTGTCACTCGACTCATAACATCATCCTTCTTTGTTGCGTCTCCTTTTCTCGTGCTTAGCTTACATGGAAAAGCTTTTCAACGCCATTAGTTATCATTTACATTTGTCATCCCGAGTAGTGGCCATGGACATACAAATGCAAATTGAATGGTCTTCCCTGAGAGAGAGAGAGAGAGAGAGAGAGAGAGAGAGAGAGAGAGAGAGAGAGAGAGAGAGAGAGAGAGAGAGAGAGAGTATTCTTTTGTTAGTTGAATGATTCCGTAGTTTTCTGAATAAAATACTGCGAGGGGAGATATATGATTTTCTTTAGAGACCGGGTCAGAGAATTATTTGCGAGAGTTTGAAAATATTAGCAACCCACTCGTCCATCATTTGTCTCTTTACCTTTGTCTTTCTTCAGCACACCGAATTAAAGATTGAAATTAATCACCTCCATTGATATGGGAGGGTTTTTGATCTTGCTTTCTGAGTTTTTAACGGTCGCACCTGTTCTTTTACAATGACTTGCAATGTTTTGTCTCATCAAAGTTCAATGAGGTACTAATGGCTATGTGCGTGGGTGGTTCTCACGCTTACTTGCATAACCAAAACAGCAGTTATTGTGGAATACTTACAAAAATATAAGAGTCGATGAATTTAGGGCAACTGGGTTTTTTGTTTCTTGATCCTAATGCAGTTGTATGTTGTTTATTTTGAGCAGTTCAAATATTAGTGTCGTCGGTACACCTCGGTATCTATCAAATCTTCATTTTCTGCCTCATGTAACTTAGTTACTGTGTCATAAGTTTGGCCAGCCCAACCTTGATACACGTTGTTCTTGATAGAATTACGAATTAATGATTTTTTGCTGAAAGGAGTTTAGGTGAATCAAGTTTTGCGTTAAATATAATGTTAACGCTTTTTCTTGAGCATGTAAATATCTCATGTTAAAATATATTAAACATTATGCGTTTAAAGTGATGTCAGTATTTCTTCAGCTGATCTTGAAAATATCTTCTTTCCCAATATAAGGAGAGTTATATATTTAACGTAAACTTGGGCGCTAATAGGAGGGCTCCTTAACTTGAATAATGTACAGATGCATCATTAACGGGAAACATGATCCCCTTACCACACTAAAATACACTTCTGGAATAGCTGTATTCCACAGTTTAGGTGTCTTCTATTGATATTGTACACTATCTAGCTGTGTAGAAGTTGATGCACCGAAGCGTTAGTGGTCCCATTCAAGCTTGATTATTCTAATATCCTTACCATCTTAAAGACATTATGTGAGAATTAGTACAAAAGAACTAATCTTCTCAAATTTGAGATAGAACAAGTTCCATAACAAAGGCGAGTTAGAACTGCCTTGAAGATGGGGTCAGTTTCTATCATTACATCATTTTGCTCAAGTGAGGAAAAATGAAAAATATTGGTAAAAAGCCAGTTGGTTTGGTAAAGTTTTAAAGTTCAGTATCTATGTTTCAATGCGAATCACTACGCCAAAGTAAATTATGCGGCTTTAGAGTCTCTCTCTCTCTCTCTCTCTCTCTCTCTCTCTCTCTCTCTCTCTCTCTCTCTCTGAACTTGAAGTATGTATGTGTGTCTTGATTGTAAAAGAAGAAAAACTAAATCCATTATGCTCAAAGATGAATGTTAAGTTTGTGACTATACCTTAATAGAAGCACCTTTCTACACCCCTTCCACTTCTTATTTTCTTTTTTCTTTAAATGGAGACATTTGATATTCTGGAAATGTGCTTTGATCTCTTAATCTCAAAAAAGACGTCGCTGAAAAACGAAATTTCGGCGGGTGGGAGATTGCATCGTTGGGGGAAAAATCGGTTCGTGAGTTATAGCAGGCCTGGAATCATGGAGAGAGAGAGAGAGAGAGAGAGAGAGAGAGAGAGAGAGAGAGAGAGAGAGAGAGAGAGAGAGAGGTTTTAAGTCGATTCCGCCATGGCAAGGGAATTATTGTTTTTATTGAGTATTCGGTACGAGAGAGGTTGAAAAAGAAGGTCATTAAAAAAATAAGCTTGGGAAAGTGAAATGTTATTTTAATTAGAAATCTCACCCCCTCTCTCTCTCACACTCAGAAGCCCTCAAAGATGCTATTGACGTCTCTTGTTCATGGGTGAGCCTTTGTCAGCAACCAGAGTACAATTGTTGAATAACAACAGGTTGTTTTCAGTATCTTCTCAGTGCCACTTCTCCACACGACTACCGAGAGATTCTGTTTGTGAGTTCACAAAAAAGATATTGACACAGTGACATAATAGACTGTATATATCCTATATGATTTGGCTGATTGTTTTACTAATGGCAGTGTAGTAATGCAATTAGTTATTATGATGGTTATCGCCTTTGTAATCAAATGATATTAATATTGGACCAGTGGTGATCTTACGTATTATTCTAGGTGCGATGGTCTGTAGTACTGAGAGTGCATATACATAGCTGGCTAGAGGATATATATATATATATATATATATATATATATATATATATATATATATATATATATATATATGTATATATATATGTATGTATATGTGTGTATTTATATTATAGATACAATATTTTTTTTTCATTAATGTTTGAGACTAAGTGGTGTGTCATAGGCCTCAGAGGTGATACTGACACTTGAAACATCTCAATCCATCTTTGAAAGTTCAGACAAAGGAATTTAACTGTCACTTTCAACGAAGTCGAGGCTGCCAAGTTACTGATAGTCTTGCAAACAGAAAGGTAACTATACTCCTCACCAGGTTACTAGCTCTTTATTCTAGAATGTACGATGTAATCTTATAAATACCGTAAGGCAAACCAAGTTTATGTGTATTGCATTCATCCTTGTGGTTATCTCTCTCTCTCTCTCTCTCTCTCTCTCTCTCTCTCTCTCTCACAAGCATTTTAACTGCTCTCTGCATTTTTATGACCTTCGAGAGCCAAAATATTCTAGTGCACATTTATTGACTTCGTTAGGAAGTGCTATAGGACGAGTTCATTGGAAATGTTAAAGAGGATCATCGCGAAAGAGACGCCTAATTAATCCAGTGTGTTAGAAGATAAGGGAAATGTTGCACAAAGGCTCATAGGACCGGGTGTTATAGGTAGATTGCTTTTGGGGCCAGGTTATCAAAGGGAGAGAGAGAGAGAGAGAGAGAGAGAGAGAGAGAGAGAGAGAGAGAGAGAGAGAGAGAGAGAGAGGTATGAAAGTAATGCATGTACAGTACGATAGCATATTGAGGGAACAAGGGAGGGGGGGGAGCGGTTATCCCTTGTCACCCCGTACTGTATTTCAGCGAGGAATCGGTTATACGTTGTTAGAGTTATATTATATATATATATATATATATATATATATATATATATATATATATATATATATATATATATATATATATATATATATATATATATATGAGATCAGTCTGGCAATACACATCAGCTTTATATGTGCTCATCTGTGTTGGAGTACTTGCGTTTATATCAAAACTTTGGTAACAGTTGTTTGTATCTTTTCCAGGTAACTACTGCAGTTATTTTTATTGTCATTGTACTTTTTGTTTCGTCGGTCAGGGAATTGTAACTGAAGTTTCAAGGACACCATTTTGTAACAGAAGTTGCTGTTATACGGGGAGAAATTGTAGTCTCAAAATGCTAAAATTGTCGTTGAGTGATAACTTTTTAGTGACAACATAGGCACAGTAATCGATGTTATAATTGCCCAGTGATATTGCACGTTGTGCACATATTGTTCTCTCTCTCTCTCTCTCTCTCTCTCTCTCTCTCTGAAGACATCTCTTTTTGTGCTGTGTACCTGGCTAACCTGCTGTTAATTCTTTCGTCTTCGATTGCAGTAATATTTTAGTATTAGGTGTTATATACTGTAGTTGTTAATGACTGCTTGAAAAAAATAACAGATAATGTGTCAATTTAATCAGTAATTTTTTCTCAGACCTCATTTCGTTACTTGTCTTTCAACTGACCCTTATGTTTGTCTTAACTACTTCGTGTGAACTGTGAATCATTTTGAAGACTTGAACTGCGGTCTCTCTCATTCTCTCTCTAGTTTAGTTCCTAAAGAACTCTCACGTTCTCTCTCACTTTGTGGTTAGTCTCTCTCTCTCTAAAAACACACCGGATATTTTGAACTGATGCTATTTCATGTTTCGAAGATCGTGTTTGATTTATAATTGGCTTGCATAGGCATTAATTAACTTGAAATGCCTCAAGGTGACAGACTGACAGAACATAAATTAATAAATAAGAATTTTCGCAACTTTCTAATTGTTACACAACATTCATTACGTTAATATCCCAACGCTATTCTACGTAATCTTTTACACATTCCTTGCTCTTCGAATTGTAAGACTGGTAATCCTATTGTGGTAAGATCTGACATAATGACAGATTAGAATGTATTTTGTAAAAGAAATATATGCTAGTAATGAAAAAAAGTACGGAAGAACAAATTGTAATGCCGATGTAAAAAGTCTTTTTAATTTACTTTATATATTGCTTCAGTAATGATTAATCAATTTTCGTATACTGCCAACCATCTCTCTCTCTTACAGCCGTATGTTTGGATGCTATTTATATCCAACCCTGTGGTTACGCTGGTTTTTCTTTCGTATCTTTTCAACTGAAATTGACTTGGCATACTAAGATTTTTCTCTTTGGCCCCCAGATCTTGAATAAAATCGCCTCCCGGCAGCAATAGCATCAGGAACACCCTCCCCCATCACTTATTTCCTAAGTGAAAATCTTTCTATTCGAAATTATATTTTTGGTTTTTTCCTTATATATGCAAGCATCAGGCACCCCTTTTTCGCTCCCCAGTTATATTTTTTTCCAATACCACAGCGGCTTCCAATGGAACCAATATGGTCGCATAAAAAATATCTATGATGTAAATATTGCCAAAGGACACCTGTCGTCAAAGTCCTGTACCCGTTTTCATTTCGATGGGTGGCTTTTGGGGAAAGGGGTCCTGTAGGAGAAGGGAGAAGGGATCCTCTTAAGGAAGAAGACGAGGAAGCGAGACCCTTTTTTGTCGGTGGAAAGTTAGTTCGCAGAAGTCGTGCTTTTTTGTGGATGTTACCGACACTCTTCTTTTTCACGGATAATTTCGCCCTGGTTTTATTCGTGAATATTATGAAGGGAACAATTTTGCTTTGTTTAGTATTATGTAAAACTGGGAATTGGAGCAATTGGTGCTAAATTATGTTTTCATAACCTTTTGCTAAATATATATGTAGTGTGTGTGTGTATACACATTTACTATGGTATATATATATATATATATATATATATATATATATATATATATATATATATATATATATATATATATATATATATATATATATATATATATATAATTATATATAATTTTTCTCTTGTTTTCGTATTGTTGCAAAATCTATGTAGCTTTAGTATAAAAGGTTATTGTATATTTCTGTCTGCGCGTGATTTCAGATTGATGGGGCATGAGGTATTGCTAATGGGTCACAGGTGGCTGCACTGGGCGCCATCCAGATGGCGATTGTCAAATATGAATATTGCTTCGAAACAGCTCTCTCTCTCTCTCTCTCTCTCTCTCACACACACACACACACACACACACACACACACACTCGCGCACTTTGAAATGGCCGCCTGCCTATGGTCCTGCAGAAAATTGGTTGTGATGGGAAACAATTGGGGGCGATTTTGTTCACTTTCAGAACGGAGTGGGAGGGAAAGGGAGAATCATGTTTTGAATGCATCAAGTTAGTTATCAAAGGTGTTTTGAATGAAAGAATTATATTTGTTTGTGCATTAGAGTCTATTACTACATTAGTCAAGATATTAAAGCCTTGATACCAGTCCAGATTTTTGTGTCGGTATTTCATCTCAGGAATTTATAATTTTTCCATGAAATCATTACTTAATTTTTACTTGATGTAACTGTGCCACCATGTTTACATAGCCTACTGTGGTGCAAAGTATTGGCAACAGGAATTTCATTGCCATCAAAAATTTTTTTTTTCGGACAGCTCCCACGTGTCTCACAGTGAAGATTATGAAATTGATACAAGTTTTAAGGAATATGAGGATGTCTTTTTCCCGCTGCTGCACGGCTCCGGGACGCTCACCCAGGCTAATTATTCTTTGACTTCTGGTATTATTCTACAGTAAATTAATGTACCAGACTTCTCAGTCTGAGTAATCTTAAGACTCGTAGGGCTAGCCTTGAGCTTTATTTGTAAATGATTATTAAAGAAAAACCGAAGCAAAATTAAATGAAAGAATTTGGCCTGCAAGGTACGGAGAAACCGAAGCGAAGGTGTGACTGGAAAAGGAAGAAAAAGTGCAGCTGGGTAAGGAAAGAGAGGGGCTGAGAACCTTTGGTCTTGAACGCAGTGTGCTGCATAAGGCGCCTTGTAGGCATTGCTTCTTAACGGAGCTGAGATCTGTAATCTATCTCTCTGGAGGTTGTGGGATGGAGGTAGTCTGTTTCCTCCATTGAATTTATGTCAGCCACTGCTGCCTCTTCAAGAACTTTGTGTTTGTAATAAAAGACTTGTGTTAGTTTCATATGCTGTACATCCATTATATCATAGATGAAGTTCGGGCAAAATTTAATTCCAGCATTAATGAGGTCTAAATTAGCGGTAAGCACTGGCATCAACCATGGCCACAAGCCACGTTTATTATAACGTACTGTCGCAATATTTTTAGCCATAATATATCAAGGTATTTGTTACCTAAACCATGTACAAGTTTATTTGCCAAAGCTTAAAGGAAAAACTTAGATACTTTGGAGTATATGTGAGATGTTATATAATATCTGCATTCCAGCTCTGCAGAAAAGCCGAACAGATGATATTTATGAAGAAAAAACCAAACTATGCTGAATCAGGAGTAAACTCCCAGTTCAATAAACTGACATCATTGTTTTCTGTATACATATATTCAGGAGGGTGATCAGCAGCATGTCGACCGCTTATGCATATAAACATTGAATCTCTTGCCAGAGTCTTTCGTTTCCTTGATATTAGGCTTTTCTAATCTAAACCTCCTCCACTCTGTCTAGCTTGAACTTTCCTGATTTCCAAACGTTCCGATATGTATACCTGTGTCCTCAGTCCTGTGGCTTCCATTCTCTCCAGGGAACTAAACCAGCTGAAAACGTCATTTTCTCTCTTTACTTTTACTTTCTACCTTTGTTGTAGCATTGAGCGGTACTACTTGAAAATGCTGTTCAAAGAAGTGCTAGTAGTGAGGATTAGTGCCCCAAGGTAAAGGAACTCGTAGACGAAGGTGGTTATACTCATTGTTGGAGGAGCCCCTTACTTTGGTATCAACGGCAGTCACTCATTTCACTCCTGTAGTGTCAGGATATAAAACAGTAGCATTCTCGACGCTCTGTGTAATGGGAAGTTACCCAAATGTACCGGACACGAACGTTGCAAACAAAGCAGAGAGAAGCAACGGGTATGCTTAGGTATGCGTTTTTCCACATATTCGCTTTTTCACTTTAAAAGGCATGACTTAAATCTCGATTTTTTTTTTTTTTTTTTTTTTTTTTTTTTTTTTTTGCCAGAATTTTCTTTGAGGTTGTTAGCCCAGTGCCCCTGCCACCTCAGTTTATCTTAGGGCTTATGAGCAGACGTCGTCTGGTTTTCCTTGTCGGTCACCTATCAAATTATTGACCAAATCAGCTTTGCTTCGTTTATAGGAAGACTAATGATATAGCTAAGACCCACTGGCTATTGGTCCTAGGTATAGCGAGCATGTATGTATGTATGTTTATCAATACTGCATATAGGGTTAGTATATATATATATATATATATATATATATATATATATATATATATATATATATATATATATATATATATATAGATGGATGGATTGATGTGAGTGTTTGTAGATATCAAATTTTTGTTTGAATCCCTCGATCCATCTATTTAATCGTTATTCTCCCCGAGTGTCATCTTCTTTCCTCGCTATGAATAACTTAAATGTTTCGACTCCAATGTTTAACTTATCTATGAATATTGCATTTGGCTTTGAAGATCAAAGGGACAGTCAGGTTCTGATTGCTGACGGGTATAATACCAGTATTACCTTTTGAGCATTTCTTTCATTTTTTTTTATTTTTATGTTTTCTTTTGGTATTTGAGTTTTAAGTTTTGTTTTTATCTCTCGTCAGACGTAATATTTTACCCATTGTGCTTTTTGTAATATTCAAACGAATAGTTTTTATACTTGGTTTTTAGTATGTTAAAAGAGACTGACCTTTTCACTTATATTGAAATTATTTTAAAAGTGTAGATTATTTGATATCAGATTAGAGTTATTATCACCTAATGATCTAGTCTGCTCATTTTAACGACAGATATTCTTATGTTGAAAGTCATCCAGACCCTTGAAATTAATGGAAAATCATTTTTTCTCACCATCAGTTACCGTATGGTAATTTCAAATCTATTGCAGAAGTAAAGAGTATATGTTTCAGAATGCACTTACTAACACTTGTCGGTACTGGTTTTAGTACAGTGAAAAATGGTTAAAGGACTACTGAGAAAAATATACCGTCGACAATAATAATAATAATAATAATAATAATAATAATAATAATAATAATAATAATAATAATAATATAATATCAGATCTTGGTATTGTTTCGTTATTGTAATGATGATCAGTGTCTTTAATGGAACCGTTAAAGACACGTTTCCCTATGAAAATTTTCAACTTTAGAAATACTGGTTTTGCTTTCATTATTAATGGTAATGATGATAAAATTACAATAAAAATGATTATTATGATCGCTGCAGTATTTATTAAACCTACGGCATTCACGAGAAATGTGGCCCATGTGTATTTTTCTTCATTGTGGCTGGTTTTATTGCATATTTTCACCCATCATAAAATGATTATCGGAATTCTCTGGGATGAAACTTAATATTCATCAGCTTTAAGCATTTCTGCTCCAAAATCCATCGGTTGAATACTGTCCGAGAACAATGACATTAATTATCACGACGCACAAGAGATAGAGTTCTATCTGTCAATCATTGGTTCAGTGATGCAGTCCATTGTCGTGCCATTATTTTTAATACGATATGAATTGTTTTTAGGTGGTTTTTATTTCATTACTTGAAACAGCTATAGTTCGAGTATCATTCCACGTAAGTAGGATTGCTTATGTTATTTAATATAACAACGATTTTTTTCAGCTATATTTTCGTGTGAGTCCGAACTTTTTCCTGGTTTCGTTTAGATTAAATAAGAGTGATCGCCTTAGTAACTTGGATGATGAGTTGCTGCATCATTATAATTTTACGCTTTTTAACAGTGTTACTCTGTCAGAGTCATGTGTTTTACAAATAATCAACCGAATATTTTTTAGTTTGATATAGTGTTTTCATTCAGGTTTTCGGTAATCCAAAACTCATTATTATCATCGGCAAATTGGTCTGCATTTCAGAACAACAGGGGCAGTGTTATTATTGATTGCGCTCGCTCCTTTCTGTGTTTTCCTTCCTATAGCGTATTGCACGATAGTGAACTTTACCTCTCGGTTATTAATGACTTTGCAGTCATTTCAAGTAGATATCCTATGACAATATTCCTTACTCTTTAATTGTGAGCTTTTAATCACTGTAAAAGTGTGTTATATAATATTTTTCCTTGATTAGTGCGAGTGTACTTTTAGTCATCATAAATGCCTACCTTTTTCTCTTTTTTCTTCCTTTTTTATGTCTTTGATCGTGGCTTTGCATCGACTATTAATTGGCTTGAGTCATTTTCAGCCATTAATAGAACAGTCTTATGGGATAGCCAACGAATTGATACATGTATGTTAAATATATATATATATATATATATATATATATATATATATATATATATATATATATATATATATAATGTAATATATGTACTGTATATATATATATATATATATATATATATATATATATATATATATAATATATATATATATATATATATATATATATATATATATATATATATATATATATATATATATATATATATATAATGTAATATATATACATTTGTGTATGTGTGTGTTTAGAGCAACTAAGATTATCACGTTATTATAGAAATTTAATTTATTAACTATTTAGTACAGTTTTTTATAACCACATGCCTAACTCTTTCTCTTTTCTCTTCCTTTTTTATGTCTTTGAACGTGGCTTTTCATCGACTGTTAATTGGTTTATGTCATTTTCAGCCATTAATAGAGCAGTCTTATGGGATAGCCAAAGAGTTAATACATATAATTAAATATATATATATATATATATATATATATATATATATATATATATATATATATATATATATATATATATATATATATATATATATATATGTGTGTGTGTGTGTGTGTGTGTGTGTGTGTGTGTATGTGTGTGTAGAACAGCTAAGATTATCGCGTTATTATAGAAATTTAATGTATTAACTATTTAGTACAGTTTTTTATTACCACATTTTGTTTCCCAATAAAATTAATTGAGTTATTATCAGTAAAATGTTTTACTCTTCCATATAATACCGTAGTAACCTTTAATGGCAATTTCAGTTTTTCTGAGACATTACTGTCTATATTCTATCCTTTAGTTATCATTCTATTTCAAAATGACATGTTTATTTATTCCGTACATTGGTCCGTCAAAACATGCAGTAGAGTTTTTTCAAATAATTGCAACCCTAGAGAGGTTTACTGGGGTGTAGCATTCGCTAATTCTGTTTACCGTATGGATTGTAATCCCCGATTTACACGGGTAATACCTGTGTGTGATTGGTTGGCTGTATGTTTTCGTGGGGGTATTATCGTACGTTGCACGGCCCAGCGAATGGTTTCCTCCTAGCCTCTTGAATGAAGAGCTTATGAAGCTGTTCATGAACTTCATGGGATGTATTTGTTTTCAACGGATGTGTGTTTTTCTTTTTCAGATTATCCTAGTATTTTTCTTGTTTTTCAAGTTCAGCTTTTTTTTTTTTGCAGCGTCTAAATAAATTTTTGGATATAGTTGACACCTTATGTAATCTTTGATTACAGTTGTGCAATTGTTGGTAAAATTAGTTTTTGGGTTAAAGTTATTGTCACCATATGATGTTGCTGAATTTTTCCTGGTGTTTTAGTTGGCGCTGATGGGCACTTTTACCATTACACTTTACAACAAATAATGAGCATCTCTTCCAGTTTTGAAACTTACTGGCCTTATTACGAAAGAAAAGAAATCCATGTATTTTTTCTTACGTGTTTTATGGTAGCATTGACGCTCTAATGTGCTTTAAAATTTTCCTTTCCTTAATGTTTCTTCTGATATCTGTGTGTAAGAGAGAGAGAGAGAGAGAGAGAGAGAGAGAGCAAGGGTTGGGGGTGGGGATGGCAACCGCAGAGTGAAGACTGTTTATTTTATCTTTTTGATGAAGGGGCCGTCACCCCTAATTGCAGATCTCTGTAAATGACTCTGGTAATCAGTGACAAATAGTCAATTAGCGAATGATTATGTATGATTCTGCCATCGCCGGTAAATACAGGAATCATCATCCTATTATCATGTGTGATGGAGTAAATATCTCGTTTAAACTCATCTGTGAAGGTTCAAAAATCCAGATACAGCCATTAAAATGCTTCGCATTAATATTTGTTATAGTATTTGTGATGCTGATCCCGCTTCATTCAATTATCGGCAGCAATTGGAGCGTCACCGGGTGATAAGGGGTATTATGGCGTCCATTATTGGTCTCTGTGAGGTTTCTCTAGTTTTTAGTCTTTTGGTTTATGTCATATTCCCCTTGGGGTTTAGTCATTGTGCTAGTTTGTACGTGTGTTTAGTTAGTATCTTTTATATTCAGAATGGATGACGTTGCAAGTCTCATGCCTTTGTCAGCGTATCAACAGCACAGCAGAACATAATCCTCAATAACCCTGGAAAATTTATACCGGACATGAAAAATTAAGTCCTTCTGCCGCGTCTGATTGCAGCTTTTGTTTATCGTTCTAAGGATTTTCAATTCCTCATTTATTTTGGTTCTGGATTGAGCTGCTGGTGGGGCCCTTGGGTTTGTAACATCCTCTTTTTGCAACTAGTTTGCACCTTAGTTTGTAGCCTTATTTATAATAATGTTACTATCATAATTTCCTAATTCAGCGGTGCCATCCGCTTTGCCATGGAATGCATAAATAGTGATTTAAAAGTAATGATTTACAAGTAACTCTTGAAGTTATACACTGTGGCTTTGTTCACAAAGGCTTTTGGGGACGGAACGTTGAGAGAGATAGAGGGAAACGATTGCGTTGGCTGGATTCTTAATTAGAATAAGGTCAGACGTTAATTTAAACCCAGTGTATTTTTTTTAATTTTCTGCATGTTTCATTTTTTGCCGGGGATTAATACGGTTTACTAAATATTACAAGAAGATTTGTGTATTTCCCACGCAATAATTCATATCTCGGAATAATTAAGATCAGGTCAGTATGCGTTATTGTGTTTGATTTACGCACCCTGTCGTGTCGAACATTGATGTAGTATTAAATACATATATGCATATATATATATATATATATATATATATAGATATATATATATATATATATATATATATATATATATATATATATATATATATAAATATTTGTATATACAGTATATATTCACACTAACATATAATACATACAGTAGATATGACGTGTGTATACATTATAAATATTTGGTATATATATATTCACACTAACATATAATACGTACAGTACATATGACGTGTGTATACATTATTCAAGCACATTTTAATTGCAAGTTTGTTTAAATTCATTCAAACAAATATATAAAAACGAATAAGTTCGCATTAGTACATGATTGCGCTGAGTGTGTTTGTTCTGTTTGTGTTTGATGTTAACGTGGTGGCGAGCATTGCAAGCAGAGAAACCGGAGCCATTAGAAGGCCCCACCTGCATCTTAGATCCAAAAATGCCCTTAAATGATTAAATTGATCTGCAGGGGCTTTGCCATGTAATCATTAATATGTGCTGTTGTTGACGCTGTATGTGCAGGGTTGAGTCTTGATTGATTCATCCATTTGTTTATCCTTGGCCTTCGGTCAGGAAGGGCTCCCAGTTTAAATCCAGACATTGTGCCTTTTGACCTTTCACGCTCTGTAACCCAGTTTAATGCTAAATGAAATGAAATAATTCCTTTTGGATTTGGAACGAAAGAAGCAATTTGCACGTCAGTTTTAACTGGGTTTTGGTTTTTGTATTAACGGTAGCCATTAGCTTTCGATAATAATACATGGTTGGACTACTCTTTTGTCCTGTTAATCACTATATGGCTTGTAATATGTCTTGTATAAATTTTCCAGCGTTATTGCGAGACTTGCCCTGATCTGCAGTTGATGTGCTAACTTTTTCGATGTCTTTTTATAGTGAATACCATACCACATATATATTTTGTTTTTTGTTTCTATTAAAATAAGACGTAATGAGATTAGTCATTCAACACTTTGAAGAGAAGTCTAAAACCATGGCAGTGCTCATAGGTTGTATTTAGGTAAGCATCAGATGCATAATGCTTTTTATCATTTTACTGGAAGTAATCA
>NC_089743.1:28406197-28413697 GCF_040412425.1 Macrobrachium rosenbergii | reverse complement strand
ATGCGATTTGCGATATCCGTTGCAATTCTCCGCGAGCCGTTCTGGGAGCATCTGCAAATGATGCTTTCATTAGCTTTACTGCTTCAAATTTTTCATTTGGCACTAATTTGTCATCGACAGCAGTACTGAGGTCTCTCTCTCTCTCTCTCTCTCTCTCTCTCTCTCTCTCTCTCTCTTTGTTGATGTTAGAGAAAACATATGGAATTCTGTACCATTTGCCCTTATTTCCAGGACCATCAGCGAGCGTCTTTGCAAGACGTGTAACTGTTGACGTGAAGAGGTTTGTCGATGCACTGGTCTTGCTGGCCTGAGCTTCATTTCGGCAAGCTTACCATGTTTATGAACTATGAACAGTTTTGTTTTTTATAAGTTGTTTTCATTTTTTATTATTGAACTGGTCTCTGAAATTGAATAACATGGTATTGTTCGAAGATAAGGCATTGATTTCAGACGCAATTAAACTGCAAAGAATGGAAAGTACATTTACTATGGTGTAACCTGAGGCCGTGAAATTAAGTACTTTTATAGTTTTTTATGAAAATGAAGTTTAAGTGCCCCAGTGTTAGGAGATTTCCATCTGCCCAAGAAATTTAGTACTAAGCAAAGAGTACAAAATAACCTTGCGAAAACTTGGTTAGATTTCTCATTAGACTCGTATACTCTCCTTCAGGGAGATGTGACAGTTTGCAGGTATCAAATTTTGCTTCAGCAATTATTATTATTATTATTATTATTATTATTATTATTATTATTATTATTATTATTACTGTTTTTGCCAATTTCATTTTTACTTCAAATATCATTTTCACCCCTATTAATTATTAGTAGGCGAATAATTTTCATATGTTCAAAGTTCACTTGGAATGTTTAATTGGAATTTTTGAATGGTGACCGCATGACTCGTTCGCAATAGCTAACATTGCAGTCATTCCCTCTTGCAAGCAACCCCTGGCAATTCACTCTCCTCCTCCTCCTCCTCCTCCCATTTCCTTTTTCTCTCTATCCCTAGTGAAAATATCGAATAGATAAATTTTAAGTGAATAGATAAGCCCACTCATCTTCTCTTCCTCCTATCGTTCTCATTCTGCCTTTCTATCTTCCCACGCTCTAGTTCCTCTTACTCTTGAAAATAGACAAAACGAGTAGACTTATTTAAAAGAGAATAGATTAGAAATTCAAGGCATAAGCTTGTTATGCACACCGTGCTGGTGACGCTTGACTTGAATTTAAAAGCAAAACTAGATTATTATTATATGCCATGCAATTAGTGCATATTCTGTTCAGGGGTAATTGTTACAGCAGATTAGGTCAGGGAACTTTGCTTCACAAAACTGGCAATTTTTTTTTTAGGTTGAGACAAAATGGGATATATTTTTTTTATGGACTTTTAAAATACTTGCTTCGTTTTCTGGAATGTGTGACAATGCCTTTTCAGTAAATGTACATGCATACTCCTGTGTGAGCATTTATAATATATATATATATATATATATATATATATATATATATATATATATATATATATATATATATATATATGTGTGTGTGTGTGTGTGTGTATACGAGTGTACGTATATAGTTGTATGTGTGTATGCATCTATATAGTTATCAATATCGCCATAGCAACGAGAGACGCGGGATAGTTCCTTGTCAGACAATACGACGTAGGTTGATTTCCTGAAAAATCCACTGTACTGTGGTCACCTAACCAGACAGTTGTAGAGCGTCGCATCCAGGATTAAAAGGAGCATGGCCTTAGCAATCTTTATCCCAGAAGACTTGCTGAGAAATGGTATGTTAACACCCACATGAACCACCCCTTAAAATGTTTTAAGCTGTACAGCTAAAAAAGAAAAAGCCTCACACAGCTGGTGTAAAGTCGCGACTGCAATTGTAACACTCGTGTGCTAATCAGAGTTTTAATGCATGTATGTGTGTAGACGTCGATGCCTGTCTGCTTGCGCGTGCGCCCTTATGACTGATCTTGAGAATATGTGAGACTTCGTATTCTGTTGCTGTTTTCGTCTCTTGAAGTTCAAATGACAGGGAAGGATAATCCTTAATTAACGTTTTATTGAAAACTTTCTGTTGGAGTTTCAGTCTGTTTATTTGAGGTCGGTCTTAACCCTTTAATTACGTAAGGAAACAAAGTCGTAATTGCTTTATTGTGTATCCATTGATATAGGTAATACAGAGATTTCTCAAGTGCGTTGTATTAATGAAACCGCGAACTAAAGACACTGTTAGGATATTTAAAGTATACAGTAGTTGTGGTTGCGTCCTGAATATGTGAATCGAAATTTCTAGGTATTGTAATAACTAAATCATTTCCGCTGGCAGCTTAGTTAAATAACAACGCAAACTTTATGCATCAAGGAGGAGAGAATTTCTATTTATATCGTTTGGTAAGAGATTCAGATGTTGCGCTTTGCTAGGTATTTTTAGAACGCACTATTGTAGTACATTAGTCTTGTCGAGTGTCATCATTAAGCTTAGGCTGTTAAGTTCATTACCTCGTGAAAACCACATTTTACTCATTAGTCATTCGGGATTTGCCGCTGATAGGCTTCATCAATCGCTTGCAGGATTTGTAAAGGTAACTTTAGTCTTTTATTTAGTACTTGTTATTTGCCAGGTAATGCTTTACAGAGATTAGTTATTGTTGTTAATAAACACAATAATGATGAAAGCATTTTTTCTTACAGCTTATGGCTAAATTATCACAAATATTTTTGCTCTGTTAGCTTTCGTGTCAATAACCGTGTCCGTAAGATTAATATCTCTGAGTGCGTAACTTCTACAAATTGTCTTTCTTAGGAGTAGCCAGATGTTCTCTCACAATACTCGGTATTGGTGTTTTATTCCGTTTTGAGTCTGAGCCTAGTTTGAATTTACCATATTACTCATATAGAGGGTCGTTTTGAAGCGCCAGAGTTTACAGCAGTCCTTTGATAATTTATTTGTAACGCGCAAACTTCTGTATAGTGCTCCCCGACAAAGGGCATTCCTTTCACCAGCGAACCGTTGCAGAACCGTAAATAGCCATTTCATTTTTACATTGTTTATAGAAGAGATGCCTTTCGTTGCTACGCATTTCATATGCATGTTGAGGCATGCCTGCGTGGAAACGGATGTTTCCTGATCCGGGAGAGGGCTTTGACCTGGACGGGGGGAAAAATTTCTTGAACCGATTTTTCTCTGTTCGTGTTACTTGTACATATTTACTTACATAAAAATAAACTTTTTAATTATTTATTTTTCCGGATGACTTGACATAATACTTTGGTTGCTTGAATTCTACAAAATTGTTCGTGTCTATTTAGTATTAATGTGTTTTCCTTTACTTTTGTTTAGAATTTGGCTTGTAAATGCGCGTGATAACGCCGATAACATTGAACTGTTAGCTTCTTTATTTTGGTAATCGTGAACTTTCTCTCATGAAGACATCTGTGGAGATTGCCTTGAGTTTTGTAGAAAAATTATAAAAAAAATTCTAGTATTCTTTAAGTTATGTAAAAGAAGTTTTTCTTGTTTTTTTTTTTAAAGATAATTATGCGAATTATGCACCGACATCCCCTGTCTCCCAGACCGTTTTTGCCTTTTCCTCCTCCTCCATCAAACAGACGTCAGAATAAAGGCGATTATGTCAGGCCCACTAGTTCGTGCTTATAACAGTTTTTATCGTGAAGAGCTATTCGTTCGTAAGTCTCTAGCACGGATTAAGCAGTTTCGAGACCCGCCAACGGAGCCTTCCCTTCTTATACATCTAATCTGGTTGTGAACGTGGTGAAAGTTCAGCTAAACTCTCTCTCTCTCTCTCTCTCTCTCTCTCTCTCTCTCTCTCTCTCTCTCTCTCTCTCTCTCTCTCTCTCTCTCTCTCTATATCTATATATATATATATATATATATATATATATATATATATATATATATATATATATATATATATATAATTGCTTGCTCCGTAATCTGCCAGCTTAAGAGGTCCCATGTTCTGTTTTTGCAAGATATGATAAAATCTCGAGTACATTACCCTACCTCAAGGCGTCAGTTTCCCTTTAAATTTTGTTGGTCGTAGGTCATATGAATTAAATTTTGAATGACCGTGATTTATTGAAATCGAATTAGGTACTGTGTGTGTCCAGAAGATAATGTTGATTTTTTTATTCAATTGAAAAAAATTAAAGTGTTCTCATGAGATGAAATTATTTTGGATGTGCAGTGTAGTATTTTTTCATGTTTTGTTACGGCGTTCATTCAAAAAAGTTGTGACAATAGAATGATCGAGATTGACTTGTTTATTTGAGAACCACGGAGCTCATCTGTTTATTTGTTTGCTTAGTATAAATATATTGTGTGTCTATATATATATATATATATATATATATATATATATATATATATATATATATATATATATATATATAGAGAGAGAGAGAGAGAGAGAGAGAGAGAGAGAGAGAGAGAGAGAGAGAGAGAGAGAGAGAGAGAGAGAGAGATTATTTCGTATTCGGATATTGTTATTGTTACCTGAGATTTCGATGTACAAATGCATATGTGTATTTTTATGCTAGGATTATTTGCAAGTGAAGTATTTAATCAACCCATTGCTGCACAAATAAAATTGTCAGGTGCCAAGGCCAATTAAAAAGTTGGTGTTGATGACGGCGACGAGCGGGAACGGGCGAGTCCCGTGGTCTGTTCGTCAGTGGATGTGAGGGAGGCGAGGCAAATGGGATGCTTCTCCTACTTATTTTTCTGGCTTGTACTTCTTTTTTGCTTCTGGTAACCCGTTTGCTTTTATGTCATATTACGTCGATAATTTATTTCCCCGGGGGATGGGGGTTAGTACCGCCAGTGCGCCTCACGTGGTGTACTGTAGGCATTACTTGAGGGTCTTTCCAGCGTCCCTTCGTCCCCTAGCTACAACCTCATTCATCCCTTTTACTGTACCTCCATTCATATTCAGTTTCTTCCATCTGACTTTCAACTTCATTAACAGTTGATTCTTAGTGCAACTGCCAAGTTTTCCTCCTGGCTCACCTGTAAAACCTTCTTAATTTCCATTTTAGCGCTGAATGATCTCATAAGTCCCAGCTCTTGCCCTTTGGTCTAAATTCTATATTCTGTTCCATTCTAACTCAGTGATGTGGGAGGGTCAAAATCACAGCATAACGATAGAAAAGTATGTTGAGACTATTGACCATCTTATGGTGGGAATGGCAGTGAAAGGGTAATTTCTATTTGATTGCCGCAGCAAGCTGCAAATGATACAGCCTCGACCCCTGTCGGGCCATCTGTGTCACCTGCATTGTTAAGTTGTAAAGGGGAGAACCTGGAGTTGCAATAGGAGTAAAATTTATGGAGGTCGATTAATTGCTCCCTTTCTCTCCTTCACTCACTCTTCTGTATGTGTAGTCATCCTTCTCGTTCCTTTCTTCTTCTTATGTACAGTATGGTCACCCCCTTGCCTCCCTCCTCCCCCTCCTCCGTCTTCCTCCGATAGTTAACTAGCCGTCCATTTCTTTTTAACCCTTTTCTCTCCTACTCCCCTCTCCCTTTGTCATCTGTGAATCTTCCCTTTCCCTCATTCAAACTCCACCATTTCTTTCTCAGGGAGAGAGAGAGAGAGAGAGAGAGAGAGAGAGAGAGAGAGAGAGAGAGAGTTGTGCGACTCTATTCACCTGAATAGGAAACCATAGGTAAATACAATTCCCTGCCCCTAAAGATGCATTCACATCGATTTCTCTTGCTCTTCGTTGTAAGGGTTCTGAAATAGGAAAATGCTTTTCTCTATATTTACATGTGTTAGGGAGGGAAGACTCTCTCTCTCTCTCTCTCTCTCTCTCTCTCTCTCTCTCTCTCTCGACTTGCAGTTAGGGAAGCGCCTCGTAATAAAAGGAATGTGAAGACTTCATTTTCGTGCTGACTTTATTTCATGAATTATGGCATATGTGAGTTCACATGCATATGTTAATCATATACCTTGTGCTTAGCTGATATGTTGATTTTTTTACTTGTTTGTTAACTTGTCAGTTCTTTCTCCTTTCCATGTATCTATAAATAGCTGTGTCTCCTGACACACAATGATTCTTAGTCAAATCATCCTTGCACTCAAAAGTGGCTCCGTAACATGTCCATCTCTTATGAACGTGGTAAGTTGGGTCGTGACACCATTTAGCTTTTTCTAAATCAGTTTAGGATGTGTATAATATATATATATATATATATATATATATATATATATATATATATATATATATATATATATATATATATATATATATATATATTATTTATATATAATTTTTTTTTTTTTTTTTTTGCCTTTTGGCTTGCTTGTAAAGGTATATTATCTCATCTCTATTCATGTTAACATTTGATAGTATCCTTTTTATTTGCCAGTTTTTTCTTTTTTTTCCGAGTTATAATAGGACTTACGCTGTCTGAAGTAGTTTCCAGGAACAAGGTACGTTAAAAGCTCTTGTTATTGGAGTAGTGCCACACCCAAAACAAGGACCCTAATTGCGTGTTTTTCGGTAATGCGAAGAACGCTTTGGGCGTTGAGAGTCCGCCCGTACCACACCCCTTGACTGTTTGATGGGCTTTGACTTGAGCTTCTCTGAAAAGCATCAGTTCTTAAAATTATTACTATTTTTTTTTTTTTTTTTTGAATGTTAGGTTGCTTTTTCTCAGTCTCAATATTGCATTGGGAAATTTTGGTTGTTACCCAGTATAAATAAGTTTTTTATTTTAATGCTTACTTTGTAATATTTTCAGGATTTTAAAAATTATTATTATTATTATTATTATTATTATTATTATTATTATTATTATTATTATTATTATTTATATTTTTACTCCTGAATGGGTAGCCTTAAAAGGTAACAACCATATAAAAACGGTATATATATATATATATATATATATATATATATATATATATATATATATATATATATATATATGACATTTATTAGGAAATAACATGACGAAAATCACACCTGGTGCTTGCTTGCTTTTGTAAAAGTAAATGTAGTTGTCAGTTAACTTTTTTTTTTAATGAAATTCGTTGTTCTTGCTGTTATATTTATTTATTTATTTATTTTTTTTTTGTAGAAATGATTGTAAAAAATGTTTCTTGTTTCTGTATTTCCTAAATAATTGATATTTTACCAGCAACAGTTTGTCGCTTCCACCACAAAGGGTTTTCCACTTCTGCGGATATATTTGTTATTTTAGATTTATTTGTTGTGCTAGATCTTAACCGAAAACGGGCGAGAGAAAGAGATGAAACATGGACAACAGCAACAATAACAACAACAAAAGTCGAATTAAAGCGAATCAGATAAGAGATAAAAGCAAACACGCAGCTCTTCCCTGTTCTTGTATTCATACTTTTTTCTTTCCTTTTCCTACATTTGCGTTTTTCTCTTATTCTTCAGTTCTTTGTTTTTTCGGTCTTTCATTTCGTTTACTGAACTGGATGAAATGGTTGAG
>NC_089743.1:28386197-28403697 GCF_040412425.1 Macrobrachium rosenbergii | reverse complement strand
TGCATTGTGTCTAAATTTGCTCCAATTATCTTGAAAGAACAGTAGTTCACTGATATGTTTTTATTCATGACTCATATCCCTAACGAAAGGAAACAATCAAAGGTTAGATCTTCTCATGTAAGACTTTTGCACTTTCACAGATGTTTATCATCTGTGAGGTGGTAAAGAATTTGTTGCTTAGAAGTTATCCAGCCCATTTCGATTGTGCTTCCAAAATTTCTTCACAATGGTTGAAGAATAACTTATGCTGTTCCAGATGACATAACACTTAGAGCAAAACCCAAGAATGTTTACGTCAGACTATGGATAGTATACCTACAGTAAGGTCAAGGTCTAGACCATGCCTTCCCAGTGGCGGGTTTGCTGTAAGAATATAGGAATTAATATCCATTTAATGAAAACTGACCAGGGCAAAACGTGTTTTTTTTTCTATCACCAGTTAGTACCGGTACTTCTCTTTGTTAGTTGCTATTTTGATTAGGTAATAGTCACGCATAAGTTCGGAAGCTTCTCCCAGACATTATCTCCATATGTCAAACTAATAGTAACACGAATTCAAAGTATATTTCATTAAACATATAGAATTAATTTATAAATATTTTTCATAGTTTCAGGGTTTGTTTACTCTTCAATTTATTTGCTACTTCATTTGCATGGGAGTAATTTCATAGGTATATCTACTTCAAGTGAAACATAGATATCGAAATATTTTTCCAGGAAAATTGTAACTGTAGAGGTGGTGTGTATAATTTCACAGTTAATAACAGTTATTTTTTTGTAACGATGACGCCAACGTTGAAACTTCCACCAGAAACATTGATGCTAATGATAGCTATGGAAAAATATTATGAAATGTTGCTCGCCATTTTTTGTTTTCTTTATTAATTGGAAAGTAATTACTGGCTAACAAACCACGCCCTTCTTGCATTGGCTATGATAATTATGATGTAGTCTTTGTTTGGGGAGGGAGGAGTTTTAAATTGAAGGTACAAGGAGTCACGAATATCTCTCTCTCTCTCTCTCTCTCTCTCTCTCTCTCTCTCTCTCTCTCTCTCTCTCTCTCTCTCTCTCTCAGAAATTCTTCAAAGAAGCTATTGGCGTCTCGTGAACTTTTGTCAGCAGTTTAAACTGGAATATCGTATTGAATTTTGTAGTTAGTTATTATTATCATTAATATGTAGTTATGGTAATCATGCTATTTCTTATACTGTATATACGTAGCTTTACATTGCTTTGTAATTGCAAGATCAGTAGATAATATTTTGACTGTTGAGAATTCGTTAGCGTTACCTACACAGAGCCACGTCGGCCGGGAGTTATTTATAAAAGCCAGGAGGGATTTCTGAATTTCGTGAACTTTAAGACACGGTTGTCACTTATTCCGAGATAACTTTTATCTGGGTTTTGGTTGTTAATGTAAAGAAGACAGCTGGTAAGATTTCAAGGTCGAAGATTACTCATTTGGTGCTACAAGCATAGAAGGTCTGGACGAAGTGAGATTTCTGTTTATATGTGTGAAGTCACGTATATATATAAAAATAATTTCCCTAAAATTCAGTGTGATCATTATTACTTTTCTTTATTCATTTATTTACCTATTTTTCATAATTGTTTTAGTAGAAACTTCCCGCTTAATTGTCGAGTAAGTTTAGATAGGTGTTGTATTTCATATTTAGCTCATAATCAAACTAGCGGGGATCCTACTATCGACAGCTTGATAAGATAAATATGAAAGGGTCAACTATGAAGTTGCTATAATCTATATATATACAGTGTATATATATATATATATATATATATATATATATATATATATATATATATATATATATATATATATATATACTGTATATATATGGTGTGTGTGCGTGTGTATGTATAATATTTGTTTGTATGTATATGTATGTATGTATGTATGTATGTATGTATTGATCACCAAAAAAAAAAAGCGTTCTTTATAACTCAGTACACATGAATATTCATGTGTCCCATTACATGTGGGCATTGCCTGTAGTTCAGCGTTTCTCTCTCTCTCTCTCTCTCTCTCTCTCTCTCTCTCTCTCTCTCTCTCTCTCTCTCTCTCGTGTGGTCCTTTCGTAGAGGCGCGATTCTTATATTCCCCTAATGTATAGGTTTTAAACTCTTGAGTGTTTTTGCTGTTATGCTCATGTCTCGGAAGAAGAAAAATATCAACTTTTATTTGTAATTGTTTTCTTTCATACCATTTTATCATCATTCTCTTTTATGAGCTAGCACGCAAGCATTAATTTACTTTGTTGATAATTTTTCAACTTGTACATGTTTTGTTGGCAATGCTTTCTTTCCTTAGTTGTCATTGATTTTATTTTTATCTATGCTTTTATGATATCTTTTGCCGTTCCATTTATTGATGTGCAGATTTACAACTCTGAAAGGACAGTATAACGTATAGATTTCAATACAGGCCAGAAACGGGGAATAAAAACGAAAGATTGCTTATTACCGACGAATGTTTGTTTCCTTCAAAATCTGTGTTCAGTTATTTATCACCACTTCGTGATATTTTATGCATGAGACACAGGGCCTCTGCAATCCTGGATACATAGTAGTAGTTCAGGCAAGGATTAATTTGTAATTCGAAGGAGATTGCACTCAAACGTACGATATCACGTTCTTATGATGGTAAGATAGGCGCTATGGCCGCACTCTTTAGCAATGCATTTATGCAGGCGGCATTCCCTTATCCACGGCCGGAATGCGAAGTGGCAATAATGCTCTTGCTCAGAGAAAGCCAACATATTCCGCCTGCCAGCCTACGCTATAGATATGTTATAATGTTACTTGTTTGTGCTCTGAATTCCTTTTCGGAGAGGGATGAGGGCGATTCCCCTCTTCTTCATTCGTACGTGATGTTTGGATGTCACTTGTTTTGATTTGTTTTCAGTTTATGCCAGTATTGTGGAAGGTCTCGTGTCACCATGGCATACCCATTAAATATGTAAAGCTAATTGAAATTATCCATGAATGAAGTAGATGCAGAGTTCGTGTTGATGGGGTCTTGTCAGATGAATTAGTAAAAAACAGTAGGGTGTTACGAGGGTCACGTTATTTAACCGTTGCTGTTTTCCCTCCTCATAGATTTTATAATGAAAATGGTGATTGGACATACAAGAGGGATTAGATTAGAGTAAGGACAGAAACTTGACGACTTTAAATATGTAGATAATGCTGTTTTAATCAACAAAACACACTACAAAACTTACAAAGATTGCATCAGATATAGGTGAAGATGAGAATAAAAAAAATCTTGAAAACAAAAATCAGTAGTATGGAGGACATAGTATGCACAAAAGGATGAAATATCAGTAGATAGACAAAGGATTAATGAGGTAGAATTTTTCCATTATTTAGGAACAGTGATGTACAGTACAGTTCTCTTGAGTTGTATAGTGAAAGATTAAAATAGGCAAATCAAACAGTAGTCAAATTGAATAAGATCTGGAAATCAAATGGGCTGAAACTGCATACGAAAGTTAAGATTTGACACTGGTACGATCTTTATTGCTGTATGGAATGGTATGCCAATGAAACTAAATCTAAAAGGTTTGCCGATTTGATAAAACTTTTAGAATACTGGGAATCACATGGCAGGATAGAGTTAGAGATGGTACGTATGAATAGTACGGGATAGTGTCAGCATGGCTCCTGTTGTCACCAAAAGAGTTGAAAGACCATTGAGTGAGTATTTTGAGAAGGAAGTTTAGAGGTTAAAGGAGATTTGTGAAAGACAAGGGATAGGAAAGACGTGGTTGGAGGAATTTCACAGAGGCTCTTTGCGTCACGCGCCAGTTGGAGGCTATGATGATGACTTGGTATATTTTTCAGGGTGGATCTAATTACACGGTTGGTGTAATTTATTTTGCTATTTAGTACCATGATGTCTATTTCCAGTAACCAAAATAACCTCAACAGCTTTCCGTTACTTCACACTTTTTGGAAAAATACAACCGTACAAAGTCTGGAATCCGGAAAAAAAATTACTTGAGATTTATGCTTGACTGCAAGTTTTAAATGTCGCCACAGTTCAAGATTTTTGTTGTGAAAGCATTTATAAGTTGCCAGATTATTATCTGTTTCTCTCTAGTTGAAAGCTGTAAGGGCAGTGTCTTCTAAAAGGCCCCCTCCCAGGGTAAAAGACGTCTGTGACATGGTGTCTTATTCACAACTGTACGACCAATGTTCGGTACTCGAACCTGACCAAGAGGGTTGAACTGGCGCATATCACTATGTTTTTGTTGACCTGAGCTGTTCACTATGTGCCTAGTTGTCAGCCGACTGTTGTGAGTTGCAGCTGCGAAGAGAGAGAGAGAGAGAGAGAGAGAGAGAGAGAGAGAGAGAGAGAGAGAGAGAGAGAGAGAGAGAGAGAGAGATGCAAAAACTCGAAACGTGCGTGTTCACTGCTTCGTCAAAATGTTTATCATCAGAACAAGAAAGCTTCTGCAAGATAATCTTCACCAGCGGGGGGTGAAACTATTGATGAAATATTCTTATTATCAAAAAATTTCTTAACTTTATTTTGGTTTCTGGTGTCCCCTGAATTAGCGGACTTGAAGATTTTTTTTCTTCTTCGGTTACAGTTCATCAGAGATGCAATATGCCATTATGTTACTGTAGTGTATGTGATGAGCTCCTCGTCGAAAAATATGTAAGATAGAATACGTATGGCAGTTCCGTTCGCAGATTAGATAAATATACTGTATATGTTTTCTGTAGGTCATAAAAATAGAAAAGCACTCTCTCTCTCTCTCTCTCTCTCTCTCTCTCTCTCTCTCTCTCTCTCTCTCTCTATATATATATATATATATATATATATATATATATATATATATATATATATGTATATGTGTGTGTGTGTGTGTGTAAAAGTTTCTCTTTGGACGGGTCAATATCGTTCTCGGCTAGCACTTTGCTGGGCCTGGGTTCGATTCTCCGACCGGCCAATGAGGAATTAGAGGAATATATTTCTGGTGACAGGAATTCATTTCTCGGTATGTGGTTCGGATTCCACAATAAGCTGTGGTCCCGTTGCTAGGTAACCAATTGGTTCTTAGCCACGTAAAATAAGCCTAATCCTTCGGGCCAGCCCTAGGAGAGCTGTTAATCAGCTCAGTGGTCTGGTTAAACTAAGGTATACTTAACTTGTGTGTGTAAATAAATGAACACTCTTACACACACACACACACACATATGTGTATATATATATATATATATATATATATATATATATATATATATATATATATATATATATATATGGGTGTGTATGTTTGTGCGTGTGTATATTTATTCATTTGTTTATATATATATATATATATATATATATATATATATATATATATATATATATATATATATATATATATATAAAATCTCTTATGCACTTTTAATCTAATTCTTAAGGTTAGTGCATTTTGTTGTTTTCCCCATCAACAGTTGTAAAATGTATATAAAAAAGAGGTAGGAGTTTAATTTGACATATACTTGGAAAGTTCCCAAGCTTGTTATTACACAGTTAGTCAGCACTCCGTACCTTGGAGCGATTGCCTTTATAACAGAAATCAGAAATTCGTCATATCACAAGCAGGCTGGTGAAGTTTAAGTTCTGATTCAATTGTAACGGACTGTATTGGACGGTAACTTGTATCGCGTATAATTTTTCCGGTCTCCCAAGAGGAGAAACTGCTGACTGTTGAAGAGAATGTAATGACCACGAGTTGATGGTCACCTACTCACGCAAATTTAGAAAACAAAAAACTGTAGGAGCTGAAAATGGCAACATGTTATTGTGGTTACAAAACATTTACGAGGATTGAAATAGTTATACTAATCTCATATGGTATATTTTTCATGTTGGGATGCCAAGCAGGAGAACGACACTTGTTGACCTGGTTCCATTTCCCTCCCTAAATACATATATTTTTTTAAGTCTGTCGTGAATAATTGTATCGTAGAGAAGCAATATGTGGTCAAACAGGTCGCGATCAATAATGGTTTTATGAGTAGCATTTCCAAAGCTCTCGGAGGAAGGGAAGTTCAGTGGCCCCGTGGTTTGAGGTTGGCACGCGACCTCCCCAGGTTGCCTTTGTATGGAGAGAACTTTTTCAGTCGTTTTCTTGTAAGGGAGAAGGTAGTCTGATTAGGGGTATGGGATCATATTCATATATATATATATATATATATATATATATATATATATATATATATATATATATATATATATATATATATATATATATATGTGTGTGTGTGTGTGTGTGTGTGTGTGTGTGTGTGTGTGTGTATGTATATGGAACCAGGTCAACAAGTGCTATTCTCTTTCTTTTCATTCCAACATAGAAAATATACCAAAAGAGACCACTATACTGTGAGTGGTTCAGTGAACGTAAATATATTGTAACCAAAATAATGTGTTGCCATTTTCAGCTACTAATGTTTTTTTTTTTTTTTTTTTTTCTAAATTTACGTGAGTAGGAGACCATGAACTCATGGTAATTACACACACACACACACATGTGTATATATATATATATATATATATATATATATATATATATATATATATATATATATATATATATATATTGTGTGTTTGTGTGTGTGTGTTTGTATGTATGTATGTATATCATTGAGGTTAGATTTGTGGAGATGCCTTGACCATACAAACCCTTATCTAATCAGTGTGGTCAGGCCAGTCAGCGCCCACTCCCAGAAAGATTGTTAAAAGGACATTTGGAAAGGATTGGCGCTTATAGAAATGAATGAGCTCCTCTTCGTTAATGCTACTAGTGGGACAGTTACTGCTACTAGTGGAACAGTTACTACTACTATCAGCGCAGGTAATCTACTATTAGGACATACACTGTTACTAGTGGGATGTTACTGCTACTAGTAGGGCAGATACTGCTACTAGTAGGACAGATACTGCTACTAGTGGGACAGTTACTGCAACTAGTAGGGCAGTTAATCTTACTATTGGGACAGTTACTGCTACTAGTGGGACGGTTACTGCCACTAGTAATACTCACAGATAAAAGGTAAGAGACGAATTTGTAGTCTTGTTAAATCTTTGCGCAGATAAAAGATAAGAGACGGCTTTTTGTAGTCTTGTTAAATCTTTGCGCACACTTCTCACTAACTGAGTCACAAACGGTCACAAACAAGTGAGATCCTATTAATCTGGGAAACTCCGGATTAAGTGCAAATTTGACTTCACTTAATCCGGGTCAGGGTATCTCCAGAAATCTAATCTTGATGTATATACTTATATATATTTATCGTTGAAAGTTAAACTATTCTCGCAAATACACCATCGGAACATGATCCTTATATAACTATTAGGCACTGCTAATATCACTGCTTTCATTGAAAAAAACAAGGAACAATATATGGTTATATACAGTATATATATATATACGATATATATATATATATATATATATATATATATATATATATATATATATATATATATATAATGAAGATCGTAGCTAAAGAGTTTTTCCTTATTTTCAATGAAAGCATGACTGAAAATAATCTGATATTAGCAGTGCCTAATGGTTATATAGGGGTCATGTTCCGATGATATATTTGCGATAAATATGTATGTATACACACACATACACATATATATATATATATATATATATATATATATATATATATATATATATATTTATTTATTGCAGTATATATACGTATGTGTATGTTTACTTATAGAACCTACTTCTGTTAGGTGGCATTCACAAGTTAAGTAATATATCATCGTTCCCTGATGTTTAGCCGAGTGGCTGCTTTTGAGGTACTAATCCTCTATTATTACGTATTGGAAGCCTTGAATTACTCTTGCTTTACCATCGCTCATAGTCAGATCGAACAGATCCTTGGTGTTCTGCTGTCAGTTTGATATTCAGATGACAAAGAACGACTGACTGACGGACTGCCTTATATCCTTGTTCGCGTCGCCTAAAATACGGAGAATCAGTCAAAAATCGTCAGCGGCCTCCCTCGGAGGTATCAAGTTCTCGGTCATTGTTATCGATTCATAAAGGAGAACGGTTTATTACATCGATAATGAAAGCGCAAGTCTCCGCTCCTCGTGAATATTTTTCATACAGGATTGACACAGAACAGGAATTATTCCTCGACTGTGAAGTGCTTTGAATGTTTGCTTAACACGTCATGGCAGTTAGCTGGAGTGCGTGAGTATTTTACTTTTTAATTTGGTGTATTCAGCTAGTATGGTATGATTGAAAATACAGGTCGCCTTACTGGCTTTACCGTTATTTGAATATAACAGACGGATAGAAGTTCACTGAATGCGTATAATTTTAATAACCTTCAGGTATTTTTCGTAATTTGTATAACAGTCCTCTTCCTTACCAACGAAGAAAGCGTGCCAGAGGTTTTTACATGGTAATGAAGCAAGTGGCTGCCCTCTTGCTTATTTTGCCCTCCTTAAGTCATGCCTTCACGAGAAATTTGACCAGTGCACTGGGACAGAGAGGAGATGTGCACCTGTTGCGTTGATTCAACATTTTATTTAAACCGGAATACATATCTCTAGAATTTTGTTGGTTAAGAAGAAGACAGGTGTTTTTGAATATTTAATTTACAATTACAACAGTGGAATAAAATTGGTATCGTTTGACGCCTATTGAAGGACTCACCCTTAGGTAATTTTTTGGGGGGGCTCGTTAATTGTTCGTTATCAGTTAATTTTTCTTTGTTTTACATTTTTGGTTGGCTTGTGAGTTATTCCATATCAATTAATTTTTCTTTTGTTTTACATTTTTGGTTGGCTTGCGAGTTATTCGCATATCAGTTAATTTTTTTTTAAAGTTTTTACTGCTCTTTGAGTTTCGAGATGAACTGCAGTATTAGTAACGTATTTTAGAGCCAAAAGAAATTTGCTAAGATGAATAATGTGAATTATTTTTTAAGCAAATGATAGTTTTACGAATGAATGAAGACATTTTCTCACTATATGTATTCGTTTCATACCTCTGTTTGATGTATGTTAACAAGTACAATATTTTGGTCATTTTTTGCTCCCTAAGAATGATTTGCTTGCTTATTCTTTCAGCCTGAGGTTTGATTGATTGACTTATGAAATTTAGGCTGTCAAACCAAGCACTGGGGCATTTTTGGCCATTCAGCGCTAATACAGTGAAAAGTAAAAAAAGGAAATTGGATTGGCAGGACAGGTAGATTAAGAGTTTCAAAGAATAGAAAAAATGAAGTAAAGGATTCAGAGTCGAAACTGGGAAAAATTCCCACACTTGCACTAAGAAGTAATAGTTAGAGGTGTTTAACAGCAAGATTGAATCAGGGAAGCGGAAATAGTGGTAAAGCAAATGGCTAAAAAGTAGGTGCAGATTGTTGGCAGAAGGGACGCTGTAAACATCCTTTAGTAATGCTTACAGTGCACCACTGTAATTTTATTTAGTCTGTTTGAGGTTACCATTAAAAAAAGAAGCAATAAGTTGAAGTACGTTCTATCGTTGTATCGTTGTGCAACTTGATTTTTTTACCTTTTGATTTTGTATTGGTTGTGAATATGTACTTTCAGTTGATTGTGTGGTACTTTTGTACTTATTTTGTAACTTCATTGCTGATTTAGTTTCAGTTTTTAACGTTCCTGGACTGACAGACAGGTATACCTCAGACTAATGTTAACCGCTGTTGTTGCATTAGTGTCACCTAGTTTGGCCATAACGGAAATAAAAAAGAGAATTTCTTGAACATTTTGTCAGTGAACACGTGTTTATAAGTTGGTCGGAAATATCGAGGGGCATCATAAATGCAAGCTGACTTCTGATTTATGGCAGGGCATCGATTCTCGGGTTTTGTGGGCCTTGAGATTTTCATAGAATATTTTTGTATTGTTTGTCTCTTCTGTTCAGCTTTTGGTTATTTTTTATACTTAAAATAAAGCATTGAGTCTACAGTTCTCTTATTCATTTGGAAGATATTTGCAGTACTTTTAGCTCAGAATTATAATGCTTCGGAATTTTATATAGTTCTTCAACTTCAGTTTTCCTACCTCTGTTTTGATTCTTTTCAGACACTCTCTCTCTCTCTCTCTCTCTCTCTCTCTCTCTCTCTCTCTCTCTCTCTCTCTCTCTCTCTCTCATATGCGTAAATATTAAAAGCTTTGGTAAATGTTCTTAAACAGGCAGCTGTTACGTGGTTTTGAAAGTGCAGTAGGTTTCCCCCCTCAGTCTTTATAAAAAAAAGCACACATTCTCTCTCTCTCTCTCTCTCTCTCTCTCTCTCTCTCTCTCTCTCTCTCTCTCTCTCTCTAAGAAGTTTGTAGTAATATTAGTGTTGTTTGCAAGCTTAATTACACAGCTTCTGTTAATTATTCCTCTTAATATTTAGTTGGGAGTAAGTGTCTAGGCATTGTAATTTATTACCCCTCTAATTATTTTCCACAAGTCCGTTACAAAGTCGGTTAACACCACGACGAAATTCAAGACAAAGTTTTCTGAGGGGAAGAGGTTTGTTGAGGGGGAGTAGGAATTTGTCAGTGGGTATCAGGAGAGGACAAGGAATTTCTCAGAAACTGCCTGTGGAGAAAATGAAAATGTTAGGTTATATTTATCAGGTAATCTTTTTTTTTATTGATTTTTTAATAATTGGTTTTCTAGCGCATACTGCAATGATGATTTTGTCTTAAAAGTTCATTACTGCACATCGTATAGTTTATATATATATATATATATATATATATATATATATATATATATATATATATATATATATATATATATATATATATATATATATATATATATATCTACATGGGTTTGTGTATGAGTGATATTATATTGTTTAGATTGATTGGTCTTAGATCACTTGCAGGTTCTCCTGTAGGTTATGAACGTGGCGCACGAATGCTGGAAATAGTAAATTACCATCGTAATCAATCTAGGAGAATAGTGTATTACGTAACTTTGTAATTACGAAAACGTCTGGCAGATTTACGAAAGAACTTTTACGCCAAACTCCTTCTTACTTGGGTGATCTATCCCTAAGCCTAATTGTTGTGTTTCTGCGAAGGTTCGATGGTTGTGTGTGTGTGTGTGTGTTTGTGTATGTGTGTGTGTGTGTGTCTGTATGATTTCATGTTTGTGGTGACAGTTATATGCATTCGAGTGACCTAAAGGAATCTTTGAAATCGTGCTGTAAAATGCCGAAAGATTTCAAATTCAGAAACAAGGTTATAAATCTTATGTCGTTTCCTTTAAGGATTTTAGGTTTAAGGAACATTATGAGAATTATATGTATATATATATACACTATATATATGTGTGTGAGTTTGTTTGTGTACATACTTACATATTCAGTAGCCACAGTGACCCTATCAAATTTTCATTTCACGCCCTCTAGGAACACTTTCTGTTGAATAACTTGAATATGACAGGAAGCTAAATAAAGAAGTTCTATCTTCCATGAGAGGGATTCGGAACAACATACTGTAGATTACCCCGTTGCGCAGATAAAATTGTTTCAGTTCCTACAATTGCAAATCTGCTGACTTCAAACTTTTTACGAGAGACGACATAAACTCGTTGTCAATGTAATTTCCAGCATCTTTCTACTCGCAACAATAACATCTGATTACTATGTTTCTTTCCAGTTTTTGTAGGTCGTCTTTTTCAAATGTGTGTGTATATATATATATATATATATATATATATATATATATATATATATATATATATATATATATATATATATATATAATATATATGTCTATATAATACCTATCTGTCTGTCTAATTATCTATCTATCTATCTATCTAGCTACCTATATATATATATATATATAATATATATTATACACACACACTTATGACCACCCGAGGATTTTAATTCTGTTTTTCATGAAATTCACTTCTGTCGTTATGATAAGCTCACTTGAAGCTTGCTTGTCTAATGGAAGAATACTTTTGTCAATAATGTACATGAGTGAAGTAAAATTTCACCGGGTGTAATAATTAAAGGTAGAGGGATGCGGGGAGTCTAAGGTAGTGAGAATCCACCACCAGCATCAAAAGGCCCCGTCGTCGTCGTCGTCGCCTCCGCCGCTGCTTCTGTTGTTCAGATTTTAGTGTTGTCTCTTCCAGGTTTTTATGTCACGGGGCTGGGAAGGAGTTAGTAGTGATGTGGTGGCTGGGTTTTGGTGGTGGGGTCGGCTAGAGCTGCGATTTTCTGCACTATTCCAGGTCAGTTGCTTGGGATTACAAAGACTCCTGGCCTGGGAAGGCGTGAAGGCGAAAAGAAAGGGGCGAAAGATATAACGTGATGGGTTACTGAAGGAGAAAAATAGGAAGGGAAAAGAGATAAAATATGAGAGAGAGAGAGAGAGAGAGAGAGAGAGAGAGAGAGAGAGAGAGAGAGAGAGAGAGAGAGAGGACTCCCCGACAGACACTTGAGAGAGATTCATGCAGAAATAATTATGCATTCTCACATCATTTGGAAGTAATAATTAAGCACTTTTACGAAGGCACGAAAAAGGCAGGGGGAAAAATGTATTGTAGAGTTCATTAGAGGTTAATTTTGCCAAGAACAATTCAGGTAATTAGTTTGGAATTATGAAGACGTGTAAATTAGGGTTCCGTTGCAAAAGGGGAATACGAAATCGGAACACGAGATTAAAATGTAAAAAAAAAGGAGTGAGTAAAAAGATATGAGTTCCGCGCTGAAAGGATTTGATGTATGAAGAATTCCCTTCTTTTCTTGCCTGTGGTCAAGCTGCCTGCTGCTGCTGCTGCTGCTGCTGCTGCTTTCCAGCAGTAAAATTCACTCGTATGGTTTCATCATAATTCCTGACCTCAAGTCTCACGTTTATTGCCTCGAAAGTGAGAAGATAGCTTTTATGACCTTTTTAGGCCCAAGATATGACCCGGGGTCACATTTCACTCCCACCCCCTGACCCACTCCTACCGAAGAGTAAAGGTTGATGTCTTATTCTTTTAATTTTCTTTCCCCTCACTGTTTTGATAAAGGGAGAGAGATATTTTTCATTTTTTGTTGTTGTCGTATCTTTCATAATCTTTCTTGCTTTTCGTTTAGTGTGAGAAAACTAGCCTCTTCGTTTTCGTATTTCATTTTTCCCTCGCCTGTTTGTTTTTAGATTCTGGTATCATGACCAGCTGTATGTATGTGTGTATGTATATATATATATATATATATATATATATATATATATATATATATATATATATATATATATATATATATATATATATTGATTATTGATTGTTATTGATGAAATTAGGGAAAGTAAACTTCTTTTGAGCCGCATTTTTATATATTGTGTGTTTTATTTACGAAAAAATAATAACGTTTCTTCGATATTTTATAAATTTGGCTCCTTTCCCCACTATCGTTTTAAGCATTTAGAATCCTCTTTCTCTCTGCCTGGGAGAGAGAGCATATGTTCGAACGGTCCCATTTAAAAGGATTTGTTTTAACCGGATGCTCTGTGTTAAACCCGATCACTTTGGGCAAACGCCATTAATTCCTGGAACACACACTGTTGCTTTCATTTTATTTGCAGTTCTTGTTAATTTTAAGACACTTATCGGACTTACAGGCTTCACATCCCGTAAGGCATAAAAAAGGATTCACTTTCGTGAAGGATGGAAAATTTTGATTAAGATAGAGATGTCCACTAGAAATGTAAAATCTTGATTCGGATTTTTACTTTACCTGTTTATTGTTTCCTGCGTGTTAATACATTTCGACTTAATTTGAAGCATAGACTAGTTTCGTTCAAGAGATTGAAGGTATTTAAGAGTGTTATGTGTATCAGACTACTAGTTAAAAACAATGCTTTTATCTTTTGCCGGTTCTATCGGCTCTGTGTATTATAAGCGTGGAGTGACATCAGTTGTATCTCGCGGTAGTCTTTTATAATTTTTTTTGCCTTCTGTGTTTTATTCCTTTGTTCATTAGGCATCTGATCAAATAGTTTAAATGTCAGAGGTCTGGCAGTCAACTAACACTACAACCCGCCCTATCTGCAACTTTAGATCATCAGGCCTTAAGGGTTAGCGTTTCAAAGCTATGCATTCTCTCTCTCTCTCTCTCTCTCTCTCTCTCTCTCTCTCTCTCTCTCTCTCTCTCTCTCATATGTGTATGTCTGTATAATGTATAAATGAATATTCATGGATGTAAATACGTACATTTTAATTCCAGCTTACATTTAGTGGTTTTAGAGTTGCTTATTTTCGGTTGTTTTTTCTGGTCTTAGTTTCCTACTTTTTCTTTTTCATATTGCTTCTTTATCATTCTGTTTCGATTTAAAAAAAAAATATATATATATATATATATATATATATATATATATATAATATATATATATATATATATATATATATATATATATATATAAATTTTGAATCGGGGATCGAACCCAGTCTCTCAGGTGGAAACATTTACTGGTTTTGGAACCTGAGTTGCTTATTTTCGAGTTGTGCTTTTCTGGTCTTAGTTTCGTGACTTTTGATTTTTCTTATTACTCAGAAGGGATAACTGTTCTTTAATGAGTTGGGGAAAAACTCGCTTTATTGCTGCTCTTTATCATTCTGTTTCGTGATTGTGTTTGATGATTTTCTATATATATATATATATATATATATATATATATATATATATATATATATATATATATATATATATATATATATATATATATATATATATACATATATATATATATATCATATCTGTTTTGTTCTCGTTGGTTTTCTGTTTTTTTTTTTAAATTTCCTGGAAGTTCATCTGAGGTTTTTTTATTTAAGAAAAAATGCTAGGAAATCGTATTGTTATCCGTTGGTAAAATGATCGAGCCAAGATGCTGTAATACAGAAAGTCGAAACATTACGTGGTGTCTTTTCGTTGGTTTATTTCTTGGAATAACCTTGTTTTATTAACAACTTGATTTTGGTCATTAAAGGTCAAATATATTTGATTTTGGGTAAATAACAATTTACAAGGCACGCCTACGGGTATAAAAAGACGATATCTGTTTGTGTAAGTTTTAAGAAAAAGTGCAATATTACTTTTAAACACAAAGTTCACGCCTCTTTTTTTTGTATTTTCTGTCTTTTGCCATTTTCTTCCTTTTGCCTACTTTTGATTGTGACTACGCTGGACTATTTCATTCGGTTCGATTAGTATTGTCGTTGTGGTTAGGAATCACTTTAGAACCCAATTTGGTATCGCGCCCAGTTGTATTTTTCTCCCCTATTTCCTGTTCTTGTTTCCAATTGTGTGTATTTATCTTTTAATTTATATATACACGCCGCAAATCGTGCATAACAACGGTGAAATTTCTCTGGAATACGATCCAGAGAGTAACTGTTTATGGGGCATATGACTATGCTGTGGATTTTCTGCTAAATATTACTCAGTTTTGCTGGAAAACCCTTAATTTTCCAATGTGAGATACACTTTCCCAACAGTCACCCGTGCTAGATGCCCAGTCGTTTTGAATACTCTGGTAAAAAAAGAAAAGAAAACTAGGAAGTCATTCTTTCGTACCGTTGGGACAAAACAAACAGAAATGAATAAGAAAGGAGACATTGTTTGTTTGCTAATTATAGCAATTTCTTTGAGCGCAGGGTCGTTATCTAATTATGCTGCAAGCAAATCTCGCCTTTAAAGGCTTTCGACAGGTTGACATTTTCCACCATCAGGTGCAGGATATAGTGCAAAGTTATATCATTAGGTTCTTTGATAATCATCAACGATTAGTGTTAGCTTGCTTGTTCAGCTTTACTTTTAAGTACTTAGTATTTACATCATTTGTCGGTTTAGGTCTACTATACAGTACAGTCTAGTTTAATTTTAATTATATATTAGTAGTACGGTTCTGTTATGTATGACTTTTATCCTTGATCAAAATTCAACTTTCTTTCCATATTATTTTACTCGCTGCTTGCCCTTCAGATCTTTATAGCATGGAAGCCAAGGCAGCACCTTTGCTTGAAGGAGCTTTTAACAAAATGCAGTTTCCCAGGCTCCTGGTGCATATTCTGCCGTTGTTTTTTGTAAGCCTCTTTATCACGAAAATTAGAGTTTAGCTTTTGGATTTTCTTACCTTTACTTAGGTGAACTTTCCTCATTACTCTCTTAATCTCGACCTAAGTGAAACGAGTGGAGTGATATGAGAGATAGAGAGAGAGAGACGTACGTACAGCAAAACATGTCGAGAGAAAAGAAAATAGTAAATGTAGAATTATTACAATCTCGAAGAACGAACAGAAGACACTATGAAGGGTCTAGAACTTTAAGTCTAACTAGTGGGAAGACGTATTAGATATGTTGTTCAATATCTAAAGGAACTTGAAAATAGTATTCGCCGACATTTTCCTAAGAAGTTTCTATGTACCGTAACTCAGTTTTGTGCCTAGTCTTTTCGTTAAAGTTATAATTATTCTCACTTATTCCAAATCCTTTCAAATTCAGTATGTTTTCATTAGGGAATCAAGATCAGTAACGCGTTATGTTATGTTTCAGCTTGAGAACTACATAACATAGATATTTATAATTCTGTGCGCCATATGAACTCCATCGGGTCTACAGGTTTGTTTATTTTGCAGGTGATACTGCCTCCGCCACTTCAGGCCCAGCCTGCCATTCATCCAGAGATGACGGATTTTTTAGTTTTAGTGAGACAGAATTTTGTGACATCTAATTTTCAACGTGTAACGTGATGGGGAGTGACAGTTGTAAATTGCCCCTATGCCACTGTAGTACTTCTTAAATGCATCTTTATAGTGCATGTCCAGTGCAAACAGGTTACAAAAGAAATTATTGAAACACGGTCATATTCCCCATGGATTTTATTTGTCTCATCCTGTGAAGATATGTTGAGGATGATATTAAGTATTTGCAAGATTGCAGATACTAGTTTTTCCTGTATCCTGTAGTAAAATTCGTCGCAGAAGAAAATACAACCTGAGATCCTGTAAAGGGCTTTGTGCATTAAGTAAATTTCTCTCAAAAAAAGAGGATTTTTTTTCCACTGTGTTACATATGCAGACTGGAGTGTATAAACTATGGCAATCGGTATAATTGTGCGTGCATTTGTGCGTGAACGGCCAGGTATGTAGGTATACTGGCATTAACATGACAAGGGCACAGTAATATACATAAAATATGAGGACAAAATATTCTCCCGATTTGATTTATCTGTTTCAGTACTAATTTGGCGTATTTTGTTTCTAGTGGGGGATGCTGGTTCCTAAAAGTTAAAATATTTGTGCTATCGAAATTCATAGAGAAATGTAGCATACAAATGTATTTCCGTTGGCATTGTCGATTCCTGAATGCCCTCTGGCATTTTTCATAATGAAAGTGCGCGCTCTTTACTTTTATTTAATTCATCGAAGTGCAGTGTACTAAAACACTGTTAACAAACAGTCGCATGATAGGTCAAGTTACG
>NC_089743.1:28351197-28383697 GCF_040412425.1 Macrobrachium rosenbergii | reverse complement strand
TATATACAGTATATATATGTACATATATATTAAAAAAATTACTACTCTTAATAAAGGATTAAATCATTAATCTACCTGCATACGCAAACACACATACATTTTATATATGTATATATAAATATATATATACACTGTATATATATATATGTTTGTATGTATGTATTTATATATACATACATACATATATATATGTGTGTGTGTGTGCATCTGTGTGGATTAATTATTCAGTCCTTTGTTAAGTGAAGTAATTTATTTTAATCTGGAATCATGTACTAGCTTCAGTTATATTTTACTTATTTTGAAATTTTGTCACAGTCCTTTGGCACTGTAATTATTCTTCTCTCTTTTCTGCAGTACGGCCTATTTTTTTGCAGATGCTTAGATTTCGTAATTATTTTATCAGTATACTGGTAACCGTAATTTAAAACAAAATTTCTTTTTTTTCACGTAAAAACCGAAGTACAGTAACGCCCCCATTTGAAAACTCTCCCTTTTTCCCTCCTGCCGAAGCCGATAAGACGGAGAATCAAAGAATCTCTTAAGGCCACTGATGCGATTCTCACAATGGAGGAGGAAGAAAAGATAAAGATTCCAGGGGTCTCGGCCAGATTACCAGACCCGGAGCGGCCAAGTTTTACAGATACTAAAATACTTCCATTTAACACACCAGACCTAACGCCCAATATCTTGGCCATTTGGCCTGCTTTCTTTCTCCAGTTTGTATTTTTAACGTTTGTGTTTTTTGTGTGTACGTGTGTTAAGGGATAATCATTCTCAGGCATGAGCGTGTAAGTTCATGGAAAGGTTATTGGTTCTTTCTGTTTTTTTCTAGATAATCTTCACACACACACAAACACATATATGCGTGTGTGTGTATATATATATATATTGTATGTGTGTATTCACGTATCTATGTATACACAATCGTAAAAAACACGTGCGACTTCAGCTCTGTGAAACTGTCGTTGTCGCACTGATTTTCTGAAGCGTATGTAAGTTTGATTAAATTTCTCTCTCTTCATTTAACCCTTGAGCATGATCAAAGAACACGTATGCATTACCGTTAAAGCTGAGGGGACCTTCCCTTTTAAGCTCAGCCATGTCTCTCTCTCTCTCTCTCTCTCTCTCTCTCTCTCTCTCTCTCTCTCTCTCTCTCTCTGTTCTCTCTGTCTTCAATTGCTAGTCTTCTAGTTCTTTATGCAATAATATAGTGTATATATGTTACGTATATAGTTATTTATATATATATATATAATATAAAGTGTGTGTGTACGCTGTATTTTATATATTTACACACAACATATATATATATATATATATATATATATATATATATATATATATATATATATATATATATATATATAATGTGTGTGTGTATTTGTCACTAATCATTCATTTTACTATCACTGGTTCTCCTGCTCAGTCCCCCTTTCTGACCCTCTTTTTCGTCCTTTTTTTTTTTTTCCTCGTGTTATTTTACATTTCTCTCTCGCTCTCTCTTTCTCCTGCTCTCTCGTTATCTTCCCTTTTCATCATTAATTGCTCTCATACCTCTCTCATTCGCTTCCCCCCTTATCTCGGGTTTTTACTTTTAGCCTCTTTTTTGATGTCTTTGGCTACTTATCACCGAAACCCCGTTTGATGTGACGTTTCATTTATGGTGTTCTTCAACCTTGCCTTAATCACATTTTGCTTCTCTGTTTATGTGTTTAATCTTCTATATCTGTTTTAATCTCTTTGATGATGTTTGTTTATGATTTTTAATAAAAAAAAATGGAGAAAAATAACTAGTTAGACTTTTGAACTCCGTGTACTGTAAGTCTTTCTTTTGATGTGGATTTATTTGGTTGAGGAAATGAGAACTTTTACGTAAACCCTGATGTTGCTATGATGTCTCCTCCACTCCCTCTCTCTCTCTCTCTCTCCCTCCCCCTCTTTCCGCAACGTTGTCTGTTTCAGGTCATTTGGTATGAAACATGGAAATAGGTCGTCAGTTACCATATTTTGTCTCCCTGTCTGTCTGTCTGTCCGTCTTTTGGCCATTATTCTCCTCCCCTAATGTTATTTTGGTTTTCGCAATTTCCCCTTTAGACAATTGAATTTATAATTGTTTCTCTTTCATCGGCTCTTCCCCTTCTTTGCATTGTATATCTTTCTTTCCTTCCCATTTGTCCTTATTCTTGCCTTAATAAAGTTTGCTCTCTCACTCGCATTCAGCTTAAATACATTTAAATATACCCCGTTTCGTATGTAAGCAAAACTGCTTTCTCGTTTTGGTTTGGAAATAATTTATGATTACTGTGCATAGTGCGCTTAATAGCTCAATGCAAACGTACCAAAATACACACAAACACACCTATATTATATGTATATATACATATATATATATATATATATATATATATATATATATATATATATATATATATATATATATATATATTGCATTGGGTAGGTGTATATACTTAGATTTTTCTTTCTCACTATTTTTATTATTTTGCTTCGAAACGCTTGATCCATTTAGCTCCGTGCAGCTCAGGCTAGATTTCGTCCGGGATAACAGATGACTGGGGTAGGATTAAGACCTCTCGATGTTACTTCTCCTTGTGTTATAGTTGGACGTTATGGCGTCCTGCGTTATGGTTTACAATCTTAGTGTTCCCATTGTTATGGCAGGAGAGTCGTGGTTACTGCCTCTGACCACTTGCGTCCGTGGTGGAATCATTTTCATGGTCGCTGAATAGCGCGGTTATGGCTGTTGGATGTCCAGTTTATAACTGATTGGCTCCCGAAGTTGATATTATTATTATTAGTAATATGATTATTAATACCGGCGTCGTTTTATAATTGTTATAGACGTGAATGGTGATGATTAGATTTATATATGCACGTGTATTGACATGGTCTCTGTACGGTGTATTTTTAAGAATATTCATCTCTTCACTTGAATAAATATAATTTTCTCGAAAGCCACTCCAGTAGATGATGTGAAATTGATAATGTAATTGCTCTTCTACATCGACATTCAGAATTACTTATCACCTGCACCTTTTTCAGCTGAAGTTTGAGTTACCAAACTTTGTATCCTTTCCTGTAAATAAGTTGGTGTTTTTTGAAGGACTTTTGTCGCCTATCGGTTGAAAAATATACATTAAATTTTGATGATGACGACGACGGCTAAAATAAATGTGAAATCTTAGCGTATGTCAGTTAAACTGTCATTTGTCGTATGGGATGTCTGATACATTCTAAAATTCGATAAGAGGAAGAAATTTGGGACACTAGATAGTAGGTAAGTTTTACAGTCAATTACCTGATCGTCATTAAAAGTAAATTTATAATGAAAGTAAAAATTTATTTGACATACATTCTTGGATACGTAAACAGATACTTAAAAATGTCTGTTACTAATACATGGATACATAAATAGATAATACACTTGTCTGTTACTTATACACGGATACATAAATAAATACATATAGATGTCTGTTACTAATACATGGGTACATAAATAGATAAATACACGTCTCTTAATAATACATGGATACGTAGATACATACGCATGTATGTTACTAATACATGGTTACATAAATAGATACATACACATGTCCATTACTAACCTTTCTTCCTCTGACAATTCAGACAAAGCATTAAGCAGAGTACCTTTTGCCAGCGGCGATCTGTTGAATATCGCCACTCAATGCAAACGAGAGGTAGAAAGCTTTGGAATGGAAGTGTGTCAGTAGCAAAAATGAGAATATGCAAAGGACATTTTTAGTCGCGTTGTATTAGTGACGGGGGAAATGTGAGTATTAAACCTGTATGATGGAAAAAGAACCCAAGTAGTCAAATTAGTTGGATTATTCGCAACACATGATTTGTGATTTTTATTTTTATGTGTACGTAAACACATATTCTGTTAATTTACATTCATGTACTGTATATGAAAAACATTGAGTTCAGTCAGTTAATGCAACCTTAATTGTTACGGAGCCTGATGGAAAAAGAGCTTGGAACTCTCATAACGTTCATTGCGCATGATGCAATGTCACGGTTATCCGATGAATGGATAAATGCTAAATGTAATTAATTTTATTAACGTCCTTCTGGAATTTCCTAGCCTTGCCTTCAGTACTTATCTCTTTAAACTCGATAATTACAAAGTCATTTCAAGACCAAGCGTTTGTTGCCGTTGAATATATTTTGACTCAGTGGCCTCTTTTTACGCCATGCATTCTCAGTAATACCGGCCCTTAGACAAATCGTGAAAAAATAATTCCTTTGAAGTTTATAACTCTGATCATTAGTGCGTGATAGAATAGGGTATTAAAATCATACTTCACGGAATAATAAGTAATATTAAAGAGAATTTATGCGTTTGAGGGAGTCATTCATTTGAAAGAATTATCATTTAATGGTAGTTCGTAGTGCTGGCTGGGATGAATAGGATGGACATAGACTCACGGATATTTTGATGTGCATTCAAATAAGGTTTTTGACATTGAAACCGAGGATATCTTTTGCTTATTTGGGTGGTGCTTTAGCAGCTCTGTATTTATTCATCATGGGAACAAATCTCAGTGAATTTATATATCATATATATATTATATATATATATATATATATATATATATATATATATATATATATATATATGTGTGTGTGTGTGTGTGTGTGTGTGTGTGTGTGTGTGTAAATTAACTTACTCAGTGTTACTCGTAGATTTTGTTTTTTCAGTGTGCTACGCAACCTTAGCAAAGCAGAATTTTTGGATAAGGTTGCTATTTTCAAGTCACTAGATACACGAGTTGTCAAAAGGTGGTATGTCGACCGCTTCTGGTATCCCTTTGTAATCACCCGAGCAAGAACTGACCAGGCCACCTGTGGCTTTCCTTCAGTGATCGGAACACATAGTTTATAAGTTATGTTCAGTAAACATTCGATGGTATTGAGAGGAGTTGGTTTGAATAAGACTCTTGGTTCACACTTACCTGATGTGGTGATAACTTGACAGAAATAAGCTTCAGTTTACGAGTTAAGCTTCAGTTTACGAGTTATTAGTCATTTAACTCTGAAAAATACGCGGAATGCAATGTTATATATACACTGCATGAATTCGTAAAGGCGCACTCTTTGCATATTCTTCAAGTCAGGTTGGCGTTTTGCCAGTTTTTATTGCGTTGGTTACTCGAATGAATGTTTTTAATTCATTTTGCGCATTTTAGTATTGACTGATATGTAGTTACATTTTGGAGACATTTTTAAATTACGTGATAGATTTATATATAAAATATATATATATATATATATATATATATATTATGTATATATGTTATATATATATATATATATATATATATGTATATATATATATGTATACAAATATATGTGTGTATGCGTAGAATGGCGGTTGTAAAAACTTACATATTTCTCTAGTAATGATATCTGTAAATGATTCGTGTTAAACACAAAATTTCTGCATCTATTTTTCACATTAATGTAATTATCAACAAATTTCAGGATATCATCGACTTAATGATAAGTCGATGATATCTTGAAATTTGTAGCAACTTCAATTTACCATGCTACATATAAATTTTATTTTCTTGTCAAATTCTTTTAATTATTCATGTTTGTCTTTGGTAAGATTTAACATTCCTTTGTATGTTTAGTTCTTGTGTTTGTTCACATTGTAGCCTATATATGGTAGGCTTTCGGATCGATGCCCTCTAAAGTTTTTCTGCTTCGTGTGCTTAATGGCTGGTTTTCTTATGAAATGTATAAAAATTCATTATGTTAACCAAGTTTTTTATGACATAACTGGGGTTTTGAATGGTAGCTGAAATTTTTTCCTCGCTTTATCCCCGATTTTTTTTTATATATATAATTACGCCCTTCAATTATTATTGTAGCCTGAAATTCTGATTTCACTTATTTCGCACGTAAGAGCTGATAGATAAATCCGTATAATAGATTGATCGGTTGCTCATTTGTTGATATGTCAGTAATGATCACTGAAAAATTGTTAGTTATATGGTATAATCTCACTTATAGGATATTATTTTTTTTTTAATGCCTGCTAATTATCTCTTCCGATTGTGTTATTCAGCTTATCAGTGCTGACACCGTATAGGAAGATATAATTTTTCCCAGAGGGAGGAAGGAGTGAACATTTAAAGAGCCAAAAATGCATTTATAGGAAAGTGTTTTATGCATTCATAAACTATCTAGGCGATTATGATCTGCAATAATTGCAGGTTTGCATAGGCTTGACACATTCCGTCTTGAGCTCTTTTAGCATTCGATTTTTCAGAGGGGCTTAGAGTAAGAACGATAAGCTTTTATGGTTTTCGGGCATACTTCTTCCTTCTTTTGTCATACGCTCACCAGCCCGTCCTTTTAAGGGACCTGTCAGTCACTCCAAGGTATACAGAATGTTAATAAAGATTTTAAGATGCTTCTTATTCATACTGTGGTTATGACAAAAGATGATGCTACTTCTCCTGTGATAAGAAAAGTAGTGATTTTTCTTTCCTCCCCTCAGTAGTGAATGATTTCCCTAGACATAGCTTTATTACAGTAAATGTAAAGAAGTCGATTTGTTTTGGCATTGCATGTCACTTGAATTATTGCCTTTGGAGCTTTGTTGACTGCGCTGTGGCTCACCTTAACTGGTGCTGAAAACATCATATAATAGGTACAATTGACGGACACTCAGGGTATTGCTAAAAAAAAAAAAAAAAAGTTAATTCGGTTGGGAAAGGCTTCATCACCATTGCCTGTCAAGTTATGCATGTGCAGTTTGTGTCTGTAACCGTGCAAAATTGATAAAGATGTAGCCTATCATTTAAAAAAAAAATAAAGCAGTGAGTGCGTTTTTGTCATCTAGTTGCTGGACTAAAGGGTGAAACACTAGTTTTTATCTCAGTTTTTGCACACACGGTATTTCTAAATGATTTACTTGGGGTTCAGATCATAAATAAAACTCTCCTTAGTTTATGATATACCATTCAGTTCCCACGGCGATATCATCCAGACTCAGTCTAATACATTTATTCAGGTATAGTATACGTGCTAGCGTTTTTACTGTATGCTTGTATATCTCTTTATTTCGCACCTTTCAAACATTATTCAACATACACTCGCATCAAAGACTGTCTTGTGATAGTTTTGCCTGTGCATTTTCTTCAGTCACCTCTTGTTTTCCACCTTATAAGAAGGCAAAAGTTAAGAGTAAGAGCCCTTCAACATTCTTGTCACTGTACTTTAACCATATATATATATATATATATATATATATATATATATATATATATATATATATATATATATATATATATATATATATAATGTATTAATGATGCAGTAAGTAAATGCCAGATGAGGAAGCAGCCAAAGTAGTATTAGTGAAAGTAAGAAGAAAATTGTAACATTTATTAAAGCTCACATACATGAAGTACTGCTTTAACATAGAATGAAATGTAATTAAGGAAAATAAAATGTCTGTAGACTTGAACTTTAGGGCTAGGTAATGGGTTAAACTTTAACTGAACACTCGAGCTTTTTGAATTAATAATACGTAAGAAATAGTGGTTTAGTGAAAGGATGGTAGTGGTGAGCTGCAGGTATAGAGAAAAATATGTTCACATAATTATATACAGTCCCCTACATCACAATGCATGCTCTTAGTACCCCTGAGGGTAGAATTGGTGATGAGAGGAATATTTAACCAAAACAGTTACTGCCACTTAAGGAAATCTGATACAGGGGAATATTTCAGTGGTATATATATATATGTGTGTGTATATATATATATATGTGTGTATATATATATATATATATATATATATATATATATATATATATATATATATATATATATATATATAATTATTCATGATATATTGTTGTAGTAAGTAGACGATATATGCACAGTCTCAGCCACCCTGCTATATTCCGGCATCCGGGAAACTAGCTGTATATACCCATCATAGTATTAGAGAAGAGTACCTGATTGCAGATGCAAAAGTTTTTTGGATTTGAAATTTAATAAAAAAGCACTTTGCAAAGTCACCGGTAGTAACAGAAGAACCAATAAAAAATTAATTAAACTAATTTTCTATTTTCTTATCCAGGTTAAACCTTGATAAAGCAAGTAACTTTTTTTTCAAACTTAGATTTAAAAAAATGATCAAGCAACTAAGTTGGGACTGTTTGAAAGCAGTTTATAGATAAGAAAAATGACAGATGAGTATATGACCCTGCTAACCTTATAGGCGCTAGCAAATCTGCAGGAGTGTGAGCTGATCACTTCAAAGGCCATACTAGTTGATATATTAGAGCGAATTGCAGGAAGTCATGGTATGTCAGAATTTACTGCTCTTTTATCATGAATTTTAGTTATAAAGATTTATTCACTAGACGAAAAGATCCTGCTTCTGCAGTTTTTCCAAGAATATTGTTATAAGAATAGAATACTGTATGTCAACACCATTCTTTACCTTTCAAGGGATCCTGGGCCTTCGTCAAAAGAAATGTATATAAATGAAATTTATTCTTGAGACTTTGTTTGTATGTGCTGCCTTTGCAGATCTCGCCAGGCCTATTGCTATTCTAATATACTTCAGAACTATACTGGAAGTATCTTTTTGCTTCTTGTATTTGTCAGAAAGAGGATGTTTATGTATACTTAAAAATTTATTATTACCAAACTTTTATATTATCTACAAATCTGGCTGCTGTATATGGGACACTTTGTATTATGAGAGTGTTCTCCTGTGCCTAAATATTTATTATTATTCAACTTTCACATTAATATCTACAAATGTGGTTGCCCAATATGGGACGCTATTTGTATTATGAGTTAAAAAATACAGGGTATGTGGAAATCTCTCTCTCGCACACATATATGTATATATACACATATATATGTGTTTGTGGTTGTATTAATTATTCAGCAACATTTGGTTATCGGTAAATCTAAATATGTATTCGTATATTTAGTCTATTGTCCGTGTGATAAATACTTAAAAATGTAATTCATAAATAAAAAGTGCAAATTTGTTATATTAGGATTATAGTTAGCGCCTAGTGATACTTATTTTTCTGTATGCTGTATTATTGAATTGAATAGAATATATTGAATTTTAACTATTATATTCAAAAAGTTAAATTGCTAACAAGTGTCGTTTATGGTTGTGTGATCTTTCTCAGTCTGAATAGGAATATTTATTAAATAGGGCCACCATACATCGAATATGATCTCAACTGGCAGTGCCTTACGAAGTTTACTAAAATTCTAATATTTTTTATAATTTAGTTATCCAGTTGTATTCGGATCCATTTTCTGTTTTATCATTTGAAACTTTTTTTTTATTTAATTATGAATAACAGTCCTGTCTACGTTAATAAAGCTGACAGAACTATTGGTAAAGTTAAACAAATAAAGATTTTTATGAAATTTACGGGTGGTAATACATAGGGATAAGTTGTTTCGAGATCAATCAGTTGGGCGTTTTATATCTCCGCCCTTTTATTATAATAGTTAAAAGCATCATACATATCAGTTTTGGCTGCTCTTAAAGGATTTATTTTAAATTTTTCAGTTCATATCTAGAATGAATATCATCTTCATACTCATACTTATCACAACCAGATAGTCTCCTCCTGTGATTATATATATATATATATATATATATATATATATATATATATATATATATATATATATATATATATATATATATTTTAATGTTACCTATGCCACATCAAGTTAAGTAGACGATAGATAGGGATTAGAAAGATTACTTATATGTCCAACGTGTGAGATAGCCGCGTTTTACATCTTGAATTACCACATTGCATCATTGTATGATTCCAAAGTGTTAAGGGAAGGAGATGTCAAGGAAAATGCAGAGATGAGAACTTTAAGCAAACCTAGTACCCGTGGAGTGGAAAGCCAGATTAGCTTAAAAGCTAGGGTAGGTTACTGAATGTGGGAAATGCACCTTGCAAAAACATTAAAGGAAGCCTTTGGGTGATGTAGCACAAGCACGTTTGTCTGCATGTTTTAGCATCTGGACCCCAAACTATGTACCAAGGGCAAGCAAATACATTTTTTATATCTGAGCATAATCGAAGGTACGTACGTTACAATGATGGCGCGCAAAATAGCTTTAATAACTTAATTTTTGTCACTAGTTTGGAGTAATTTGTGACGCTAGTTCGTGTTTATAAATCAATCAGCTGTAGGCTACTTGGTCCAGATTTGGCGGCAAGGTGCTAAGAGTTGCCGACTTTTTGAAGTAATAGAAATAGCCTTCGCACGATTTGTACATAAGAAGAAAAGTAGCGTAAACTGATGCAATAAATAAGAGTATACAAACAAAATAATTTATTAGGGAAAGAAGAAAGAAATAAAAAAACTATAGAAATTATTAAAGGAAACTATACAACAAGTACCACTTACACATAACAGGGAAATAATAAAACTTGCAGGCGTGGACATTTGACCAGGTAATGGGTTAAGCTTTGACCTAGTGCTTGACTATATATACTGTATATATATATATATATATATATATATATATATATATATATATATATATATATATATATATATATATACATATACATGTACGATTACAAGAGAATGGTAATGTGTTTAGAGGTAGAATAATAGAATGCTAATGATGGTGGTGGGGAAACTAAAGGTGATTGGAAGGTTATGTGGTGTGTACTGTGCATCCCTCCCTAGTCCCGCAGGTCAACAAACGCCTCATTAGTTACCAAAGGATAGGCGTGACGGTAGGCTGACGGCAATGGTTTGGGCATAATTAGGGATGGGTGAAGGACGAGAAATAAGAGAAGGAAAGCAAGAGGAATAGGGAACGAGGGTCAAAGGACAAGAAAAGCCTTTTGATGTTGCAGACATGGATGATAGGATGTTTCCCAGGAATTCCTCCTACCTGCGCATCCTTTGTGTTTGAGCTGTAATTTTTTACAGATTTTTTTTTCTCTGTTTTCAAGAAAGTGGGGCGTTTGCCCCTTACTTATGTATGATGATGTTTCCTTTCCTGCAGGCTGAAGATGAGACTGAAGCTTGCCTATTTGTGAAAGTTGCTTTTTTTCACAAGCTGTCTCTGTTTATGGATAAGAAAGTGTTTGAGCGTTCACCGGGTTTAACTTTTTCATACAAGAATTTAATAGTTTCATCCCGTTCCATTATACCTCATGTTTTACATGTTTCCAATAAAATATACTCATACAGATTTCTGGCTTTGCAATACCTTTTTAAGGTACACTATTCTTGATAATTTTGATTTAGTTTTTAGAATTGAGATAAAAACCCAAAAGGGTAATCACAGTTTTTGATTTTGCACCCGTGGATGAGGGATTTTGCTGTGTTCAAAATTGATGCTGTTGAAACGAGGCTTATTCTAAATAGAGACAATGTTATGCACTATTATTAATATTATATTATTATTATTTAAGAAATTTTCTGTCATAAGGGCTTCTTTCCCCTCTCCTTCATGCTTTGAGGATACTCTCGTACCTCTCATCACGGTCGGTAAATAATGATCGTTCAGCGATCATTACTGAAAATTATGAAGGTGGTCTTTCCTTTAAGGGGGAGGTATTGTAAGGAGGGCGATTTTCTCTTGAGTAAATCTCACTCGATTTGTATTATGTTGTTGAGCAATCACGGTGTATGGTGTGATTGTGTGTTTTTGTGAGCAGACAGCACTACTTGGTATTAAATCACTCAGTAAGTGTGCTCCAGACGAGTGTAACGCCTTATTTTGTAATGAAGCTCTGAAGGTGTACCTTTGCATCGGAAATATTTTAATGTCTCCTTTAGTTACAGAAGTGGGTAGACGGTTCAGCAATAAGTGGAACGATTTTTTAAACCTAATGTTTAGAATTAGAGATAGTTTTTTTTAGATGTTTTCAAAACTTCAAACATTCTTTTCTTTATTGGAAAGCGCTGGAAGTTTTAAATGATCATGAAAAGAAAGTTTTAAATGATCACGGAAAGATATATTGGACCGGTGTACTACTCTCAGTCAGAAAAGTACTTTGAATTGAGAAGCTTTTCGAACCGTTACTTGAACTTCAAAGATTGGGGATAATTTCTTTGTTCTGTATTGGGCTCAGAAATATTTTTGTATATTGAACACTTTGGAGTTTCTGACCAGGAATATTTGAAAATGTTGTTTTGGAATGGGCTTTAGGGCACGTTATTGAAAAAAGAAAGCTGTTTTTATTATTAAATGGAAAGGAACATTCGATGCAAATTAGATCTCAGTAATGTTAAAGTAATCATGATCATTCTTATTAGATGTAAAGTGTGGTCTCTGATTCATTAGACTGAAATTATTCCCTTAGTGTTGTAGTAATCCTGATCATTCGTCTCAGATTTATTATAATCTAGATCGTTCATCTTTGGTTTACAATAATCGCAGCCATTCCTCCTAGACTTATAATAATCCTGATCCTTTGTGGTAGATTAATCCTGACCATTCTTCTTAGGTAACCCAGCGCACGTGCTAATCCAAGTAGCTGGTATCCAAAAAAGGTAACCTGATGGACCAGTGTAAAGTCTTGAGGTTGACTTTTGCCATCAGTCATCTTACAGCTGGAATCCAGGGTGGTATCTTTTTAGTTTACCACTGGGTAGTTAGTCACTAGGATGCTTAGTTAACTTGTGACCTGCGAAAACTAATCAAGTTTATATTATATAATATATATATATATGACCTATATATTTATATATATATATATATATATATATATATATATATATATATATATATATATATATATATATATATATATATAGATAGAGAGAGAGAGAGAGAGAGAGAGAGAGAGAGAGAGAGAGAGAGAGAGACTCTGAAAAGCGAAACCAGTAACTTTGAGCAGGTGTGTTTGTTGTATTCCTCTAACGTTTGACTTGCTCCTGCATGAAGGAGGTTGTGACTGATGCCACGTAAACCCTTCTGTTTTGTGTACAACTCCCCCTCCACCCCCTTCCTCTCTTCCCTTTCCTTTGCTGCGAGTATGTAAAAGCAGGTCCACCTCATCCTGTATGCAGAGCAGGCGGTGGTAATGGAAATGGCGGGTGTTCTATTAAAATACGGGATCGCAGCTTCCCCCGCTTACTTAATGGAAACCGGCCAGACGAAGGAGCAGAGAGCTGTACAAGGAGGAGGTCGACGACGAGGAGCTCGGGGCAGGGATGGAATTTGTGTGGACGAATGGAAGGAGATTAAGGAGTAAGGGCAGAGGGAAAAGGGCAAGGGAGGAGTAATGGAAGGAGGGGAGATTGATGAGCTAAGGTAGAGGGCAAACGAGAGGGAATGAAGGAAAAAATAAGAATAAGATAAAAAGCCTAGGTACAAGAAGTATGAGTAAAGTAAGGGGAAAAAGGCCAATGAAATAGCAACAGCAGCTGACTGGAAATGGAAGCAGCAGAAAAATGAGATTGAGGGCCAAGGGCAAAATTTAACAATGGAGTAGTCTAAAAGAAAAGATTATTGAGTAGTAATGTAGAATTATAAGAGGATTTAATAAAGAAAGAAATTTCGAGTATAGCAAGTAGTTGAGTCAAAATGAAAAGGTGATGAAGGTTAAAGGCGAAAAGGAAAGACAGATTAAAAATTAAATGCAAAGGGATGGCAAAATTAATAAAATAAAAAACTGATAGTCTAAAAGTGTCGTTTATTATGTAATGAGGAGAGAAGTCATTTATATTATTTTGATCTGAAAATTATGTGAATGCAGTTGGGAGAAATCGTAGACACTAAAAGATAGCAGCAATGAAAAAGCAGAATAAATTAATAGAGTTAAAAATTTTTTACAAAAGTTACAGAGGTGTCCGTAGAGACGGCGTAGATAATAACAGAATCACTACTGCCAGTATTTATTTATGCATAGATTCGGTGTAACCTTAACGGTAATCGACGAGGGATTAAAGGAAAATGTCCAGCCTTCAGTCGCTTCATAGTCAGGTTCTTAATTATTACAGAACTCCTGAGCGTTCCAGGCTACAATTCGTTACTTTTACTTTCCGATGGGAAAAGACTCTCTCTCTCTCTCTCTCTCTCTCTCTCTCTCTCTCTCTCTCTCTCTCTCTCTCTGTGTGTTTTGTGTTTAATACGTTTTGTCATTTTCATTGTCCTTACTTGAAATCCTGAGTCTTGGATCTCTCTGTCTTCTGATTTGTTCGATATACTTTGATGATTATTATTAGTAAATTAAAGTAAATCTTGAGAGTCTCTCTCTCTCTCTCTCTCTCTCTCTCTCTCTCTCTCTCTCTCTCTCTCTCTCTCTCTCTCTCATAGTGTGTTCAGTGTTTCACCCTCTCTCTTGACCCGACAAAGAAGATAAATGAATTAATAGACAGGCGAATGAATAAAGTACTGCGTTATTCATTTTCCGTCCTAAGCCTGGGTTTAAGCGCACTAGTTTCGTCGTCGCTTCTGGCGAAGCTATGTTGCAGACCGAGTCATTTTTCAAGAACGTAAGACTTGTTCTTCTCGAAGTTTTGATCTCAAGCTTATGTTCTTTTTCTGATTTGTAAATTTACTCTCCGTGGTACTGGATCAGGTGATTAATATGGAATTCTTACCAAAAATTTTTGCTCGCCGAAATCCTCCTTTCCTCAAATATGGTTTCGGGGAGCAGAATTAGATTAATTCGTTTCATATGTTCATGCGCTTTTAGGGGCGTAAGCTCTTTTATTTCTGGAGAGTTGCTAAAGGATATTGTGATGTCCTCTCTCTCTGTCTCTCTCTCTCTCTCTCTCATATGTCTCTCTCTCATCTCATAGAGACATAGAGAATAAAGAGAGAGAGAGAGAGAAACATTACAATGAACATTACAGTATATATATATATATATATATATATATATATATATATATATATATATATATATATATATATATATATATACTGTATATATAGCCTATATATATGTGTGTGTATATATATATAATTAATTAATAACTAGTAACTAAGTTATCAATAACTTAATACGCAAATCTTTTCATTCTTCACATAATTTTAAAAGACGCACTTTATCCATAAAGTGCAGTATAAGTTATTTGCTATAAAGACGTGATCTACATCATGTCTGTCTGCTTCCTCTTTAAACAGAAGCATTTTTCTCTGTGACACCTCACACTAAACCTTCGTTGCACTCTCCCTCTCTTCTTCTTCTTCTTCTTCTTCTTCTTCTTCTTTTAACGTGCTTTTTCCCCATTTGTATGGGGCAAGCACGATGCCTTCTTTTGAAGGACTTTGATTTGGCCTTGGGGTAGACTTTGTAGTCTCGATCGGCTTCCCTGTCTGTCATCGCTTAGACCCCGGTAGCGTATGTACATGTATTGTACCAGTCACCAGCGTTTTTCTCCTCTCTAATACGGAACGCTTATATATATATATATATATATATATATATATATATATATATATATATATATATATATATATATATATATATATTTATATATTTATTTATATATATATATATATATATATATATATATATATATATATATATATATATATATATATATATATATATAAGCGTTTATGTATTAGAGAGGGATAGAGGGAGAGTGCAACGAAGGTTTAGTGTGAGGTGTCACAGAGGAAAATGTTTCTGTTTAGGGAGAAAGCAGATAGACATGATGTACAGTAGATCACGTCTTTATAGCAAATAACTTATACTTTATGGATAAAGTGCGTCTTCTAAAATTATGTGAAGAATGAAAAGATTTGCGTATTATTAAGTTATTATTATGAAATATGTCACATTTATAACTTTAAGGTTTGTTTGATTATTAAATGCAATATGCACTGATTTATTTGGTAAAAGCCTTAAATTGCCATTTGTTTGTTAAGAGAAATTCCATCGATTAGAATTTTTTGTGTGTACAAAGAGAAAACTAGTCTAATAGATATGTAAAGCCTAATAGCAGATAAAAAGTAGGCACAGCACACAAAATTTAATGTGTGCAAATGAATGGTAGTTTGGAATAGGCTGGAAAAAAATAATTTAAAGGAGCATATCCTTTTGAAGCATCAACATACACAACGCTTCCAGGAGGTCTGTCTTCTTGTTTTGCAATATGAAGAATCAAAGTACTTTTATGCTGAACTCGACAGAATGATGATGGTGAGGATTTCTCAAAAGCAATAGCACTCTCGCCTCTGGAGGTTAGAGTTTTAGTGATTAGCGAGGAAAAAATGGCCATTCCTTGAAAGAATACGTTCCCTTAAAGAACAGAGTAAAATGTAGCAAAGAGGGAAGAATGAGTCTGACATTCTAACTCTTTTTGTTTTAATAACATAAGGTCATTGTGTTTGATGTAATGATGTCTTTAATCATGCAAGATGGGTGCATGAATATAAAATAAAATTATTATTATTATTATTATATATATATATATATATATATATATATATATATATATATATATATATATATATATATATATATATATATATATATATCGACAGCATTTTCATCAGTGTTGTTCGTTTTATGAAGTTTAACGATTTGCTTTTCATATTTTGTTCTTTTTTGGTGTAGTTATTTCTCCTGAAGCATTTGTATTTTCATGGGCAGTCGTTAGTAAATATATTCTTCCTTTACACCTTAGTTGTATATGTAAATTGAAGTTATTTATATATTTACCACGTTTCTCCACTGTATCTCCCCCAAAAATATCTGTTGGTAAGATTACCAAAATCCGTCGTAACTTCATTATCATCTTACCTGTTCGTTTCTCCCCTATCCCCTATCCTCTCCTAGTATAAGAAAAGGCCAGTATTACAGGTCATCCAAGGCTTTTATCAAGACCGCGCCTGAAAAAAGAAAGGGAGCAGAACAACGATGGCGCCTAAGTACGGAGGAAATAATAGATCTAGCTATGCAAAGTATGGTGGTTCTGGGCCTTTACCGTAAAAAGATCCTTTAACATTCTCAACCTTTAAGAAATATTTAGTTATAAATAGTCTTGGTGACAGGCTGTTTTTTTCCAACATTTCTAAGGACATTATTATTACCCCAGTGACATTCCTCGTATACTATATCGCTTGCCCATAGTGATCATTAAATACAGTTTTTTTTTTTTTTGGTTAATAATGATAATTGAAAGCCGCTGTTTTGATTAGGTATCATAGAATTGAAAACGGAATTTATTTTTATAATAGCAGTAATCATTATTCCGGCGAAAAAGGGTTGTTTTGACGCTTTGTATCATAATGGAAAATGTTGCTTTTGAAGGATTTTTTTTTTCAACGGGGGAGTAAGTGAATAGCGTTTTCACAGGAGTGATCAAAAGCTTCGAACATTTGTTGTGCAAGTGCTGATCAATACCACCACCTCCTCCTCCTCCTCTTCCTCCTTCTCCTTCTCCTCCTCCGTTGTTGTATTTAGAGGACTTTCAAAATTGTGAGAAACTTTGAGGAAGAGTTGAATGGACAGCATATCCGAGAGTCGAGCTTTCTGTCAATTGATACTTGTGTATGCACCAATTTAATGGTACGATCGTTTTGTTCCTTTTGAAGTGATTTATTGTGCGTGAATTCCAGTGGACCGGACTGAGCTTTGTTGTCGTTAATAACTATTACAATAAAGTTTCTCCACCCCAAAATAAATAGAGGCAACTTTCAGCAGCGCTGTCCTTAACGCTCTCCTCTGTACATCCGGGTGTAGAGTTGTTAGTAAGCAGAAAGTCGTGTTTTCAAAACAAGTAGATTTTTTCTTGTGTTTGGGATGTTCCAGCGATATTAGGCGGGTCAGTTCATGCTTGTTTTTGGAAAGGTGAAAAATCTAACACAGTGGGGAACTTTGTCCGTAAAGTTTTGGCAGAAGCAGACACGACAGATGCGACACGCCGTCACACTCAATACCTTCCGCCTGGCCAAGTTTGGCTGCTCATTTCGACAAAGTTAGTCGTTTAGACTCACTTCTCCTCACTCTCTTGACGCCTCTACTCACGCATGATGGGGGACCTTTTGGGTCGGGAGCGGACGAGGAGGGAATTGGCCACCAATAACATCACATAACGACCTAAAGGAAAATAGTCCAAGAAAGGTTGTTTTTCCAGTGCGCCTGTATAGGCTTGTATCCCAACAGAGACCTTCCAGTTTATGGTTTTGATTCTGTTTGAAGACTGTTTTTCCTCAATGGTGAGGATGACATTTATTCAAGGAGTTTTAGGGTATTGACCTCAGATTGATTTAAGGCAGGTGAGTTCTAAATTTTTGGTGTATCCTGTCCTTGAATGACTTCGAAGGTAGTGGTTTTGAATGACCTTCAAGATGGTTCCTCTTCGAACTTTGGGTTTATCTTACTCTGCAGTGACTTCCAAGGCAATAGTTGGAGATTAATCAGCTTTAGGCTGTTTGTCTGTAATGTTGTTTCCAAGGGAGTGAATATGGATTACCTTCTGGCTTGTTCATCTTTAAGTAAGCAGTTGTAATGTTTGTCCAATGGGACGTCAAACGTTGCCTCCTAGACAAGCAAAATATTCTCTCTCTCTCTCTCTCTCTCTCTCTCTCTCTCTCTCTCTCTCTCTCTCAGTTTGAAATTCGTTGATAGATAATTTCTTTACTGTAGCATTGAGGTGAATACTATTAAGTTTTAGTCATGAATTTTTCCTTTGTTTTCTAAAATACTATCAAGACTTGGCTACATGTATAAAAGGCACAGTTCATCATAACATTTTATTTAAATTTTTATTTCCGGCATGACTGTTGTGGGTGGTTTTTGTATTTTTGTTGTTGTTCCTGCTTTAGTTTTGGATATTCTTATTGTGACGCTTTTGTTGTACTGTAGTACCCTGGCAGGTATTTTTAGTATCTTACTTGAAAGGAAATAAAATTAGCAAATTGCATTTCCAAGAACTGAACAGTTCTTTGTAGTTTTTTTTACGTAGGAAAACACCTATCCTTAGCTGAGGCAAGTTCACATAATTTGAAAGTACTGTAGATGCTAAATGTTTTAAGTCAGAATGATCCCCTGTCTGCAAGAAACCTCGCTACTAGAAGATGTAGGATCACGAAATCGACTATAATGCTAAATCTCACTTTATCTACTTGCTTTTTAACTTTCCGCTTTGGAAAATTCGGTTGTTTCAAAGGAGTAAAGTGCCGAAATTCGAGATTTGCTTTACTTTTTCATTAATCGTAACTATTGGGATATTACTATTTTCCACATATTTTCTATATGATAATTTTTCTCTGCAGTATTGGTTTGTGATGATGATGATGTTGATGATGTTGAGTACGGTTAACTTGCCATTTGTTGCGTCTTTCTCACTTGTTTTAATAACCTGCGAGCAGAATGAGGCGTCAACACATCTTCTCCGAGTCTTCCCTTTGCCTGGAAGCAGTCGTTTATGCTTTTCCCTTCAGCTCTCAGAATATCTGTTCATGCAGAGTTGACAGAACTTCGGTGGTGTTTCTGGCGCTGGGAGACCTCTTGAAAGGTATTTAACCAACGCTTCTTTGAGCGAACCCTCCTTCGTGTGGCGGTGTTGCCGTGTGTGGATCCCCTGCTGTAAAAACTTGAGGTTCGCATTTATTTTTTTATTTTTATTTTGGTTGGGTGGAGGGGGTTTGGGGCAGGGATGGGGGAAGTTACTTGGTGCACGTAACTGGATGGAAGCAAAGTCAGAGAAAATCGAGAGACGACTAAGAGGCAACGGTCGATACGTCAGGCCTTGTGTCAATGTTTACCCTCCCACATTACAACCGCCTGTACTTGTGTACCACACCACCCAAGGTGCTCCGGGAACGGTACATAAACATTCTCTCTCTTTCCATCCTTTTTTTTCTTCACTCCCCTACCCCCTTGCAATCATCAAACACAGACGTAGAATAGCGTACCCAGAGCCTTGGGAAAGGTATATTTCCCTGCTTTTGTCTGTGAAGTCTTTTGATAGAATTTCTAGGCACTTGAGTACGGTGTCTGAGTTTTTTAAACATATCTGGTATGACGAGGTGGATGTTTGTTCCTTATTTTTTCTTCAATCTCTTTGTGGTAGTCCCGTTTGTTATATTTTCCGAATTCCGGGATGGTTGTTTGCATTTCTTTTGCCGTTGGGACTGGTATTTCCTTTCAGGTCAATAACCTGTACCATTCTGTCAGTAACCTGTAATATTTGATGTCATGTTATTTGGGGTTGATTTTTTATTCATCTGATATTTAGCAATACAATTTTTTTCTAAGTTTTGTCTTGAATGTTATATTTAAGTTATTATGCAGTTCAGTTCTCTTCTCACAGTTTTGCAAAACTTTTAAAGATATCCATTATTAGTATGTGAGTCTTACAGTCGAGAAACATGCCAAGCGCCATCCTGGGCCATGGGTATTTTTAATTTAATTTATTATATTTTAAAAATGGCACTCATGTTTCTCGACTGAAAAGCTCATATAATCTTTGGGAGATCAGATTTTTCCAGGAATTTATTCTGGATCGGCTTATAGTTTAAGGAAGGTGAAGATATATTTAATGCTTGTGTCATATGTTTATGTACTCCCTTTTATGAGAGTTGCTTTTCTCATATGGGCATTGCTGTTAGGATTGTATAGTAGGTTTTTACTCCCTTAAAACTTAATGTGATATAGGGAAACTATCGTGAAATCGATGTAAATGAGAATGTAGATAAGCTGCGTATTAAGTTCTGTTTTCTGTTAGGAGAGATCAAGGATTCAAAATTTTTATTCTTTTTTTTATTGTATTGTTGTCATAAAAGGAAGTGCAGATATATATATATATATATATATATATATATATATATATATATATATATATGTATATATATATATATATATATATGTATATATATACATATGTATGTATATATATATATATATATATATATATATATATATATATATATATATATATATATATATATATATATATATATATATATATATATATATATATTAGTCCTGTTTTCTAGAAAGAGAGGTCAGAAGTTTCGAATTTTTATTTTTTTATTTTAAATGTATTGTTGTCGATAAATGGAAGTACAGAGATGCATTTCCTTATAGTTGGTGACGTATAAAAATGTGCATATATATATATATATATATATATATATATATATATATATATATATATATATATATATATATATATATATATATATATATATATATATATACATATACATGTGTGTGTGCGCATTATGTCTTAAATCTTAGTATGTGTGTATTATAAGATATTTTATAGCTCTCCAATTTTATATCTTTTCTTCCACTTCGTTAAAACAGTTTCACCTGATCTTTAAATCACATGATTTTTTATTATAGATCTATGGAATGATTTTCAACCTAACGGGTTTTGATGATGAAAAACCTTTTTGTGAGGGTCTATCCGGTTTACATTATCATAATGGAAATCTTTAGAAGCTTTTAGTTCTTCACGACCCCCGGCGCAATAAATAAAATTGAAACATAAGCATTAACCTTAGAGGTTTGATATAACCGCGCCGCCCCTATTCCTTTGCGCCCCCCCCCCCTTCCCTCTCAAGGTTCCGAAGCTCCCCTCTCCTGTGTCGGAGCAGCTAAGTCATAAGGTTTATTGGGCGGTTTATATTTATGACCCTTAAGTTACCTATGTTCATAAAAATAACCATTGATTACCTGTGTAAGGCATGACGACAGCATGTTTTACCCCTCCCTCAGTTCTGTACAGAACGCTTTATATATTTTTTTTATTTTTTTGGATGGATTTATGGGAAATGATGTTAAAAAAATTAGTTGGTGTCAACGGTTATGTAATTTAAGGGAAATTCATAACATGTTAGCTTGAAAATCGTGAGTAGATGCGTTGTATTAGTGTGCTTAATATGACCAAAATATATAACAGGTGGTATAACGAAGTAAAAGATGGGTATATTTTTCCGTTAGCCAGTTGAGATAAGAGAATTGAAAACATTCTTTATTGTTTAACTGTTAGCAAGTTAAGGGAATGACTGTTTTAATTCAAAATTACGAATTTATATTTTATATATATTTTAATATATATATATATAATATATATATATATCTATATACATATATATATATATATATATATATATATATATATATATATATATATATATATATATATATATATATATATATATATATATATAGATAGATAGATAGATAAGATAGATACACATATATTCTATGCATGTAGAATCTTCTTGTAACTTTTACCATACATGTATGTATTTGTTATATCCCCAATGACTACTTTGCCTCTCAGTCCTTTACTATCTGTGATACACTTGTCGCTACAAAGCCTTGTATCCGATGTGAAGACCAAATGAAGAGAGTCCAACATCCTGTGATGAGAATCACATTGGGTTAGGTTGAGGTTCAGGTAAAGTCTGGTCAAGTGTTTTGGTATAATTTCACCCCAACCCAACGTGCACGAATCTTCATTTGATGTACATTTCGGATATATATATATATATATATATATATATATATATATATATATATATATATATATATATATATATATATATATATATATATATATATATGGGTGAACCAAAAGTAGGAGGACAGTAGATGATAACATTTAGATCATATATACAATTATATTAAATTATTTGTCATTATGGGTTATCTGAAAAGAAAAAAATATCAAATTTAAATAAATTTAGTTATAGAATTTAATATAATATAACACAAACGCCAAGCCTACAGTTTCGTCTTCCACCGGACCGTGAAGAGTGCAATTTATTAGTAAGAGGTTTGCAAATTATCGACGAAAGATTGCGATAGTTAAAAAATGAACTAGAGACGCTTGAAATAATTAAACTAGTTAAAATGTGGTTCATCTACAAGAAATGTCGAAGGATGTAGTGTCAATAACAGTCAGTGGCTTTAAAAGATCGTGTTATAATGTAAGTAAAACAAAAATATAATAGAGCATATCACAAATAAAAAACGTAAATGAACAGTATATTCAACAAATACACAGTCACGTACGAAGGCACACACGCACGAAAACTAGAATTTCATGAAACATACCCCACTATGCTTATACATACATACATACATACACACACACACACACACACACACACACACATATATATATATATATATATATATATATATATATATATATATATATATATATATATATATATAAACATACTTTATAATATATATTTAATATATATAAAAAATATATAAATCTATATATATATATTTAATATGTATATATGTGTGTTCTGTGTGTCTGTCTGTTTGTAAATCCATACATATTCTTAGTGAGATAGTGATTAACAAATCAAGGGCGACTGTGAGTCTGTATTGTTAATTAAAAATTTGAAGGACAGATGGATCTAATTTATATGAACCAGAACTAGAATTAAAATTATTATCCTAATAATGGAAAATACATGCAGATATGCATACAGAATCTGTTATATTCCTTTCTGTAAAGTTAGGACACCTAAAAATTATCCTCCTTCTTCCAGTTAATTTGAAAATTACTGCTCTTAGTATGAATGTTAATTATACTTTACATTTTCAGCATTTTTTGAACTAAAACTATTTTGATGATTTAATTTATGGTTTATTAGTAAGCTTTACTGTCGCACATGAAAATAAATCGTAAGTGATTACATGTTGTAGAACATGGTATAGCGCAGGTTGGATTATGCAAGAACTGATAATTTTCATCTGGTCATCGATTGATACTTTTTTATCAAGAGGATATTTTTCAGACCTCAGGGATTGGTCGTCATCGTTTCTCTCTCTCTCTCTCTCTCTCTCTCTCTCTCTCTCTCTCTCTCTCTCTCTCTCTCTCTCTCTCTCCTTACTGGTAATTTTTGCAGATTATCATTCATTGTTCTTTTTTATCACTGGCATCATTGTCTTTCTAGCTTATTTGGATTTTTCATTTTATCGTCCCTTATAATTTTAATCAGTCTTAGTATCATCATCATCACCATCATCAATAGTAAATTTTTATCATTGTATTGTTGTTATTATTATCATTTTTTATTAAGGTTTATGGTTCTCTGACTTTTATTGTTTTCAGTCCTTTTATCTACAGTAGATTGGCAGGGGGTTGAATTTTAAAGGTACACACGCTCCCCTTGCACTTGAGTTGGCCGGATCTGGTTTTGCAATATTTTCAAGCACATGGTGCATGGCCGTTCGTGCGTCGCAAATTTAAATTCATTGGAGGCTGCTAGTTAAAATGTATAGTGAAATTGAAAAACGTTATTTTGCGGTGAACGTTCTGCAGGGTACCAGTGTCGGACGAAAAAGCAAATACTCAAGGGACAGTTTGATGGGGCTATCTCTCTCTCTCTCTCTCTCTCTCTCTCTCTCTCTCTCTCTCTCTCTCTCTCTCTCTCTCTCTCTCTGTGTGTGTGTGTGTGACTGTAATTTGTTTGTTACATTTGAAATATGCCCTGCAGATAACCTGCACGTTTGCAAAACCACATTCGTCTGAATGTGTTTGATTACGATAAACTTTGTTTTAGGACGCCATTGCCTGTACTAAATCTTCGTTTAATGTGAACAAAGTTCATTTTTGTCACTATCCTTATTCATCTTGGTAATATTTCAGTTGTACTGGCGATGTGTCATGCGTATTTATATAGTTTTTTCATTAGCTTGAGTTTCTTTCGGCCATATACACTTGGAGTCTCTAATTGCTGCATTTTTTCGTAGCAAGTTTTCCCGGGACCATAAAAGACATTCAGATGGTAATTGAATTTACTTTTGTTCATTGTCACTGGAAGACTAAGAAAGAACATATATTTTTACAAAAGCGGATCTTTCATTGCAGTTGAAAATACCTTGAAGACCTGTGTAAATTTCAAGTAAATTAATTCACTTGAAGTGGTAGAATTTTTTCTGTTCTAACTGTCATTCGTATATGTTCTTGATTCCTCTACCGTTATTTTTCATGGTTTTCTAATACCATATCACATAAGAAGGAAATGCAGATGAAAGATGTCCGTGGTTAGGGATTTAATGTTGGAGTTGCCTCCCTGAAACGAACTGTGCTGGTTCCCTTTCTAAATTATTCTTTGTGTGTGTTAGTCGCAGCGTCCTTTGTCGGTTGAGTACCGAGATGTGCTAATATCCTTTTCCTGTCTTTAATTCCCGCTCCCATTTATTCAATTTCCCAACTGTTTTGTAACCCAAAAGGTCTCATGATTCTCCCCCTCGAGTCGCTGTTAGCGGTAATAGTTTTTTAGTGATACCATTTTTTTTGGAGGGGGGCCGTGAGGGTACGGGTAGGGAGTGATTTCTCGTCGTAATAGCATACGCCGCCGTTCGGTTCAAGTCTAATGACTTTCGATTTAGATAACAAAAAAAGGATACTGTAGATCATTGACTGGAAGAGCGGTGAAAGGGAAGTCACTCAGCGTATATTTTACATACACTGCTGTGTGGGTGTATATGTATTTATGTATGTATGTATGTGTGTATATTGTAATAATGGTTGATAATGATTCATGTGTGGTCCTTCAAACCCATTAGAGATTTTCACGTGAAAAGTACTTTTTATCAAGATAGTGTAGTACATGACGATTATATACTTTTGAGTCTGTATATTTGTAAATGTGTGATTTGCTCTTTCGTCAACCGAAAACGAAATCCAGAGTTTTATTCCAAAACAGTTGCATTATTTGCCAACCATTTTTGGTAGTACGGTTTCAATTGGAATTTATAGTCGGATAAAGTGCTTTTAAATGAAGGCCGGCGCCGGCCAAAATGTTAACGACGATTTCGTGGAATTGGAAAAGAATTGCACGACTTATGACGGTGCTTTAGGCACAGGCAATGTTTTGCCTTCCTCCGCTAACAAGGAAAACGTTTGTTTTGACGTTCGGTTCTATGTTTTTTGGGGAGATTTTGCTCGATAATTAATATTTTCGCCAGTAATGTTCGGGGCAGAAAGTTTTGTCGAATAATACGCTTGTTTACTAAACCGCCGTGGTATACTCAGAGATTGTTATAACTGTTTTTAGATTAAGAAATTTTCTTGATTATCCGGTCTAACACATGATAATGATGAACGAAGCACTGCATTTTCTGCTTGACTGCAGGAGTAATCACCGGTAGATATTGTGATATTTTTTTGTACGGAAAATTCTTGTTAATTATTTTATGGGCTTTGACAGGAATTTACAGTACATTTATTTCATGAAACAGTAATGAAGTGTTTAATATTCAACACCTGGAATAAATAAATATGTAAAAACATAGAGATATAAAGTGTTTTCAATATGCTGTTTATATTCTCATTAACACGTCCACATTGGCATCCATGTGAGTAGAATTGTCTCAGACTTAACAGTTACCGTTGTCTAAACTTTGTGTGTTGCCCAAGTTAACGTGTCAAAATACTTGCAACCCAATAATAATAAAAAATAACACCGAATTGCCAAGAAAACATTTGGAAAAACTGAGAATAAAATTTGGAAGACCTACATGAAAAATGTTTTAATTATTAATGGGAATTATTTATCTATATCTGTATCTATATATACCCGGTATATATGTATATGTATATGTATATATATATTTATATATAATATATATAAGGAGTGTAAATCCATATGATTCGGCTTTATTTCTATGACATTATCATGGGAATAATAGGAAGTGGTGAAATTTACAATATATATGCTAGCATATATGGTGTAGATTTCTGCCAGTATGTATCAGTCTTCTGATAATGGCTTAGAAATTAAGCCGAAACTGGGCAGGATTTACACGTATATATGTGTATATATGTATCTGTGTATACACATGCTTATATATATATATATATATATATATATATATATATATATATATATATATATATATATGTATATATATATATATATATATATGTATATGTATGTGTGTATATATATATATATATATATATAATATATATATATTTATATATATGTAAATGCAGACATATGCCTACTTAAGTATTCTACTGTTGGAACGTTTACAGAACGAGAATCGTAGATATGGAATTGAAGAGGATTCCGCTAGCGCCGACGAGAAACGATCGATGGTAGTCTTCGAAAGTTGAAAAAGACTCACCTCAAAGCTCCTTTGGGTATTGACCGCCACAAGATATTAGGCGTCTTTTATTTGCCTTTTCACTCATCTCACTTTTAATTAACCCCAACTTCTCTGATTGGTTTAGTAACCAGAGAGGAAAAATTCTCCTGGCGAGTGGTTGTATAATCCTTGTTGGTTCTAGTTATAGATTAGCTTGCTGGTTATAATTCTTTTGAATTATAAAGCATTTTTTTTGTAATTTTAAAGTGAACTTTAATTCTTTTTTTTTTCTTATAATTATAATAAGACTGAGAATGGCCTGTCCATATTAAACTTTCTTTTCCAGATATTTTTGTGTCTCTTTTTAAGAAACTCATTCTTCTAGTGGCATCTTTTGCCCAGAAGTCGGTATTCTCCTAATTCTGTTCATCATTATCTCGTGACCCTTAACTCTATCACTTGAAATTTTTTTTTATCAGTTATATTGCACTCTGTCTTATTTTGTCATGTATTTCAGCTTGTTTCCTTTTATTTCTTTCTTTTTTGTTGTGTGTTTCACAGTCAGTGTGGAGTTAGATTTGCTCCAGAAAACAAGTTTTGCAAACCTGGACTTGGCCTTTACATCCGACAATTTCCATTTCAGACGTAACAATTCCACTGTTGGAAGGTCTTTTCAGGACGCAATCTGTTATTATGGTAATGCAACGAGAATCATCGTCCGCTAGCGACCGGAGTAGGGTATTTGAATGGAATCACTCGTATTCTGGTGAATTTTCTCTTGTTTTTCCTTGAGGAAAGTTATTTCTCTGGGTTTATGTGTATGACGGTGATGGAGTGTGGGAATTTACTGCCCAGTGGTTAATTGATTAGTGGTAGAATGCGAATTTATGTTTTTCCATTCATGTGTTACCCCCTTGTTGAAAAAGTTAACTGATATATATTATACATATATATATATATATATATATATATATATATATATATATATATATATATATATATATATATATATATATATATATATATATATATATATATATATATATATATATATATATATATATATATATATGTGTGTGTGTGTGTGTGTGTGTGTGTGTGTGTGTGTGTTTGTACAAATTTTAAGCCACATATATCGTTTAATATTGAATTCCTTGAAAGTTTGTCGTTGTATCGGAAACAAATGCCCAAGTTCGAATCCTGGCTTGACCAGCTGCGGTATCAATTATAATTCCCCTTGGGTGTAAGTTATTCGCACGGTTTAGTGAATCCGATATTAAATTGTAATTGTGGCTTAATATCTGTGAATGTATATATATATATATATATATATATATATATATATATATATATATATATATATATATATATATATATATACGTATTTATGTATGTTCTGTATAAATATATTGATATGCGTGTATATTTACTCAGCTATGGAAAAGTATGGTAAGCCATTTACTCGGCAGCGGTTGGTCTAAACAGTAAAGTTGCTTCTTTATGATCTGTGTATGTTGTTTATCATCCTCTAGAAAGCCATTGGTTTGAAACCACAGGGTGAAGTGTTTTTTTAGGTGAAAATTTCCCCATGAGACCAGTTCATGCTCGCTCATGACTTTGTATATTATAAGACTGAATAAACAAGAGCAACCAAGAGCAAAACAGTGGAATTTGTTTCATTTGGTGCAAAGTTTTGTTTTTGTGTTTTCGACGAAAAGGAAAAGCCAATTTTCAGTACGTTGTAATAGCGTTATGTTTTTAAATACTTAAATTACTACTGATATAGTATTGAGAGAGAACTGTTGATTTTTCAGTACATATAACTCTGATTATTTACGTTCATGAGAGGGATTGTTTTCATCTTTGGAACGAGGTTTGCTGGCAGAAGGCCGAAGGGGAAAAGAATCTGTTCTCGGTATATGTATGCAAGTACAGTAGTTTTGTCTGTTAGAATGCATTTGCGAAAGTCATGGGTGGTATGAGGTCTTGTGGTATGAGGCCGAGAGTGGTGTAATGACTTTTGTTGCGCGATCTTGCCATGGCGCTAGCGCGTGATCAATAGCTGGGGTGGCACCTCTAAGCGACAGGTGGCGGTAGGTAGGCTGGTAGTGCTCTGGCCCAGGACACCGTGGCTGTGGGGGCTTGTCGCGTTTAGGGGAGGTGTGGTGGTGGTGGTAGGAGGGGAGGAGGACTAGGTAGGTAGCGGTAGCGTAGCTGATGCTATAAACCACCGTGTAAGTATGCTGGAAAATTCGGCATTTTCGTGGATTGCAGTTTGGAATAATCAGTTTGGATGGCTCCTTTTTTTTTCTTTTGTTTAATCTGCAAATTGTTAGTTTCCCTACGAAATTGGAAGGTGGTTACGACTTTTTTTTTTTTTTTTTTTGCGATAAGAAGTGTAAAATAAAAGTTTGTTATTTTCCTTGTATTACTACCACAGATTGTGTTGACGTCGGTCGAGTTGCTGGTATACTATAATGCACTTGGAAAAACTATTCCACCTATAAAATCCTCTCTCTCTCTCTCTCTCTCTCTCTCTCTCTCTCTCTCTCTCTCTCTCTCTCTCTCTCTCTCTCTCTTTCTCTCTCTGTGTGTGTGTGTGTGTGTGTGTGTGTGTGTGTGTGTGTGTGTGTGTGTGTGTGTAGCATGCCTACCAAGCGCCTCATTTGTAGTGGTTTTAGTACCGGAATGGGCACCATGTTATGGACCAGTCATGCATATTACTGTAGCGATTGAGTTTATTTTTTCAATTGCTTCCATCATTGTTAAAGGGGATGAATTAGAGTTCTGGGAAGTTTGGCTTTGTGGAAAGAGGTGTCACATGTGAAAAAGAAAATACTACTCTGTGCTACTAACGTTTGTGAATTTGATTTTGTATGGTGACGGAGGGTTTCAGATTTTTCCCTGTGAATTATAGACACTATTGCTTGTCGCTACAAACTTTTGCAGTTGTTATTGGTAGTGGCGTCATGTGTATGAAGTCATTTTGTTTGTAAGAGTTATTTTATTTGGTCAGAAACGTGTGTAATTTTAGACTGCAAATATATTATTGCTTGAGGAAACATAATCTGCAAAGTTTAGGGTTTAGGGTCAAAGATATTTTTTTTTTTAAAATATGGCGCTTTGCTTCAAATTTGAAATTTCCTTTCCTTGGTATATTTAAAAAAAATTGTGAGATGTTTTACATATTTTGTATAATTCTGATAAACGTCAACTGTTCTTGGAACTCTAGTTAGATCTGTGTTCATTAATCATCAAATGATATTGCTGAGAAGTTACTTCAAAACTGAGTAAGGAGATAACGTTCGGTCTGAAAGTTTTTGCCATTGGTCTTTGAGTAGTGTGAGGAAAAGTTTAAATGAGAGAGATGTAAAAAAGGACGTGCGAGCATGTGTCTTTTTTAGAGTCGGGTGCTTTTTGTTTGGTCTGATTTGTGCGAGTTATAGAAATGTTTGGGGATTTCCTGTTTAGTAAAGCACTTTTGTTGTGGAGTGAGCCATCACCTACTCGTTTATATACTCTCGCATTGTGCTTTGCTTGGTTTGTCATTTATGCACCCAGTAATTTCGTAACAGTTTGGAAAACCTGCATAACATTTTAAAAAATGTGCATATGAGTTGGAATCAACTGCACTGTATTTTACCCTTTATTTGTGAAATATTTTCAGACTACAATTAAGTTGTTGAAATTTTGCACCAAAATGACGGACACTTCAGGAGATAGCTGAAGTATTGCATGCGACAGTTGAATATGAATATTGTATTCCGTAGAGTTGTTTTCTACTATGGCTCACCGTTATAAAATCAAACTAGAATTAATTTTTCCGTTTCTTTAGTAATCTCCACCGATTTATTACTTCATGTTCACTGGTTGTTGAAACGAAGAGAATACCATGTACTTTTTTTTTAAAATGATCTAAAAGCTGTTTTTAAAATCTCCCGTGTAATATATTTTGTTTTAATTGTAATTATTATTTTTTGTAGGGACACGTTCCACTGGAGTTAGTGCATGCAAAGTTTAACGAATGGAATAGATTTGTGACGTTTGCCAGGATTTTAGAGCGTCCTCGAAATTCTAACACTGTAGTGGAATATGATTTTGTGATGCTGCAATTCATTATTTTGATCTGTCGAAAGATAACACGATGACAGGTGGGTTTTTAGTGAAGCAAAATATTTCCGTTTCAGCCTTGCTGTTGGCGACTGGTGGGAAGCGAGGTATAACACTGAACGTTAAATGGTGATGGTGATGATGATGATGATGATGATGATATTCGGGTTTTAAAGGAGACAAATAATATGCTTTGAATGATGGCCTGTTGCAGAGTTTTCAGGATTCTGATTTTGTTTCCTAATGTTTCGTTTTCTTTAACATTTCACTTTTTGTAACTGGATTTCGTTTTATAGCATATTGGTTACATGTGTTTACATAGGCTATAATTAGCAGAAATCAGTTACACACACGCAGAGAGAGAGAGAGAGAGAAAGAGAGAGAGAGACTGTAATTGTATTGCAGCAGCACTGTTAAAAACGCATCCTACATTATGAGAGAGAGAGAGAGAGAGAGAGAGAGAGAGAGAGAGAGAGAGAGAGAGAGAGAGAGAGAATTGGAACCAGCGACTGAGATTAAGGCTTTATTTTATCAAGCCGGTCATTTATATTTTGCGCCGGTGTCGCGCCCAAGTGTTGAGGCCTTTTTGCCGTGTGACGCCGACCACCATAAGTGTTAGTTGTTGGAGGGATTATAAGAGATTATTGCAGTCAGCGCTGATGGGAAGAGAGAGAGAGAGAGAGAGAGAGAGAGAGAGAGAGAGAGAGAGAGAGAGAGAGAGAGGATGGGGAGGGGAGGTGGCTTAAAACAGGATAATGTGATACTGCTTTGAAGGCTGGCGAGGGGAAAGAGGAAGTGGGGGAGAATAGACTTAGTCATCAATATTTCTTGTTTATAAAGAAAAAACTGCCATCTCACACATACACACACACACACACTCACACAGCTTTGTGTGTGTGTGTGTGTGTGACCATGTGTAAGAGAGAAAGAGAGAGAGAGAGAGAGAGAGAGAGACGTTATCTAACCATTATAATTTTGCTAATACGCAAGTAGGGAAAGATGAATACTATGTTTTTATTATGTATACATATGTACAGTATATTTGATTTCTGTTTTTATAAGAGTAAGTCATTGGAAGGATTCATAATGTAATTTTTAGGCGAAAAATGCACACTCGCTGCTTATGCTTTGTACGTTTGAAGGGTTCGGATATCTGTTGATGTGAGTTGTCCATACGAAATATTCAAATGACGTTAAGAGAAGCGTTATATTTAAAAAATTTTCAAACATATTTTTACCGTACCTCTCGAGTTAGTGTATCAGCAAGTCATAACATCAAAGTCTTTTACGTGGCTAGTGTCAAAAGGTTTAACTA
>NC_089743.1:28343697-28346197 GCF_040412425.1 Macrobrachium rosenbergii | reverse complement strand
TTGTTGTTGTAGATGTTTTGTTTTTACCTCCCGTTTATATGTGTTCTCTTCACTCCTTCCCCCCCGCCCTTTTATGCCTTTTGCAAAGGCTGTGTCTTGTCTTTATGCCTGCCCTTCCACTATCGTTGTCTTTTTTGTATATTATTTTAATTTTTGATATTTAAATAATTTATGTGCTCCAGATTGGCTCTAGAAAGTTCCACATCATAATCGTAAAAAGAGAATGTTTGAAAGAGGTTTTTGAATTCATGTTGTGTATAAAAGCATGGGACAATGCAGATATATTAAAATATTTATTGCAAAAAATTATCGAAAAAACATTTTAAACAGTTATTGCGAAGCATCCTCCATTCAGAGTGTTTTGGATATTTCAGTGAAATTCTCATTCTTGATATCCAGCTCGAAATGTCTCTGCAAACAGCCCTGTTTAATTATCATTTAAAAGGTCAGTACAACTGTGATACTATAATCAGTAAAAATGCTTATGTAAACTCCTGGTCAAAGGGTCTTATGTAAGCAGCGACACTGAGGTCCCTTTTCATAGTTCATGTTTTTGTTCTTAACAGCTGTGTTGGAATCCCATTCCGTATTAGTCTTTTAAACACCTTGACAAATGCATGAAACATTCCGTCAGCTTAATCCGTAGTTCCATGTAAGATGGCCTTTTTAAACAAACATATTGACATTCCCATCCTAAAGGGCTCTTTGGTTCATTTGTTACCTTCTTGGTTTAAAAAATAAAAGCGGTCACCGCTGCATAAAAAGACGTAATGGCGCTTAATTGATAAATGAAAATGAATTGTAGTGAAAGGCTCCGTTAGAAGCCAGCATTCTTCTATTATTTCTAGGTTGGACTAGAATTTCTTGTCATATTTGTTCCTCAGAAGTGTTTTTCTTTGTTATCGCAAATCTGCTCTGATCGTAAGTTCATTAACAACTTTTCTTATACTGTAGAAAGATACTGTACATGAATGAATGGGAAATGTTAATCCCTCATACTGGGTCCAGTGTCTGATCTCCGCTTTAAGTTTCCTACAACGCCTTGTGGTAAGCGAATTACATGTTGGGCATTTTTCTGGAACTTTCCAAGTCATCGTCAAAGAGTAGTTTAATTTGTTGAATAACTTCATCTCAGCTCGTTTGAATGTTCTCCTCTTTGAAACTGTTCAATGGAATGTAATTCATAATCATGTTTATTTATTTATTTATTTATTTATTTATTTATTTATTTATTTATGTTTTTTGCAGGGGTACGTTTCGGTTAGATTTTGGTCACCGAATTCAATCCAAACCAGTTCGAGTCGTGGTTGAATCATGTTGATCAGAACACCAAATGTTTTTTCCATGGTCGTTGAGTGGGGATTTCTGGGTAATGGATGGCTGATTCTTTTTCCCAGTCGACTTTATTTCTATCGTATAGTTCCGGACTTTCATTGTCTTAGTGTTTCATGCAGCTCATGTTTCAAATTGCTGATTAACTGTCAATGAAAATAATTAATAATTCTCAATTAATTTTTTGTGATCGTTTATGCATCAGAATATTGGTTAATTTAACGTCCATTTTTTATATTCAGATTCTAAATACTGGTGTTTTTCGTTTTAGTGTAAACTTGGGCTATTATTACCAAAAGAAACATCTTAGTTAAGAAAGTGGATTATTCAGTATTCTTACAACAATAAGAAATTAATGCATTTCAGAGATCTCATTTTGAAATATAGTTTGTTGTAAATAAACCTTTTATCAGTTGATTTGTGGACACATTTGTTTATTCATTTTTGTGATTGTAAAATATTTTTTTTCCACGGTGAGGCCTTTCTTACTAAAGACAGCAGAACAATTGTCACTTATTAATTAACTAATAATGAGACAGAAAGTAATCCAAAGCGGCATCTGACACCAACATAGCCTCCTTTTTTTTTTTTTTTCTACATGCATAGGCGAGCCTCCTGGATATTAAGGGCCCGTTTTTGTTTCTTCCTTTATTAAAATTTTTATTTAGCGTAGCGGGATATTTTTATTGTATATTATATATTTATATATATATATATATATATATATATATATATATATATATATATATAATATACATCTATATATGTATAAATATATATGTTATATATGTATGTGTGTGTGTGTGTGTGTGTGGGTGTGTACGCGCACCTGTAGGAAGGTGACATATTTTATCTTTTACACGTTGTTCTGTGTTGTTCTTGGGACTTAAGGATGCATTCAACACAACGTAGTTCTTGATTTTTTTTACAGAAAAATGATATCTTTCCAAAAGGTGATGAAGTCAGGCTTTAATTTACTTAAGATTATTTTTTTCAGTATGCAGTGAGATTCCTGAGTAGGATTAGGTGTTTGCAAGTAATACAGAAAAAAGACTTAACCTTGCTAGATATTTCTGTTTATTTCTACCATTTCTAGACTTTCATTTGAAAAGCCTATCTGCTTTATATAGTAATCTATAAATATGTAAAAATGTATGTATGTATGTGA
>NC_089743.1:28338697-28341197 GCF_040412425.1 Macrobrachium rosenbergii | reverse complement strand
AGTTAATTCAGTGGCCTTTAGTGTTTATGAGGTATGAGAGAGAGAGAGAGAGAGAGAGAGAGAGAGAGAGAGAGAGAGAGAGAGAGAGAGAGAGAGAGAGAGGAGGAATATGGATCCCAGTTAGGAGGGAATTTGTATCATATCCTCCCTCTCCGGGGAGTTTGGAGGGGGGTAACATATATATTGGTATACTCATATTGATTTAACATACGCATCCTCTACATCTGTGCATGTGAAATCTGGATAAAATGTAAAGTCAGATAACTCTAAGTAAACGCTCTCTCTCTCTCTCTCTCTCTCTCTCTCTCTCTCTCTCTCTCTCTCTCTCTCTCTCTCTCTCTCGTGTATTCGTCCTTGCTTGGGAAGAAGGCAAGAAGACCTACCCCGCCTGCTATTATAGATTTAATAATCCCTGCTGGCGCGCAGCGTGAGCGTTTATAATGAATGCTTTTTGTACAGTTCTTATGAGTGACTTGAGATTATGCCGTGACAAATAAGGTAACGCGTGTTTGAACAATAAATAATGACTTCGGAAGGGATACTTGTGCGCGAAGCTCACGAGAAATCCATTGTTGATTTTATCAATGTGCCCAATGCATCTGTGTGGGCAACCCTAGCCCTCTTGTGCTCTCCACAATTATGAAAAAGAATTCAGTGACCTTTGCTGATGTGAATGCCTCAAATTTGCTTTAGGTATTTGGTGCGGGTATGTACAAGTTATCATGGACTTAAGGAGAAGACAACACACTGGTAGTGCGGTCTTTCCGGTCAGGTTAATCAGCTATTATCTATAATTGGAAGGCATGTCATTCTTGTGTCCAACGAAGGATGGTCGGTGGACAGTCACTGGGCCAACTTACTCCGTTAACCGTGGTTGAAAATGCATGTCTGCTATACATGTAATGACGTAGCCTACTTTTCCTCTTAAATGTTTTGTAGTAACAAAATGCTCTTTTATTATAAATCAGTAACTTGTGAGAAGGAAAAATAACATAATAATTGGCCATCGCCTCCTTTAAATTTACAAGTTAAATGAAGCTCCAGATGCTTCAGTGAATATAAATAAATAAAGGTAAAAAAAAAAAGGTAGGAGAAAAATACTTCTGGTAAGGTATTGATTTCTGTATAGTACTGACTTTTATTCTTCCTGTGAAATTTCTCTCTCTCTCTCTCTCTCTCTCTCTCTCTCTCTCTCTCTCTCTCTCTCTCTCTCTCTCTCTCTCTCTCTCTCTCTCACACACACACAAAGAGTTACTCCTCTCATCCAAAGCTAGGGTCCTTCCCTTTTGCCTATAAATGTTCCTTACATACCCTCCTCGGCCACTCAGCTACCGGGTGAGCTGCCATAATACAGCATCTCCCCAGTAATCCCATTAATTCTTGGTGCCTTTTTTAGCTTTTTGTTCTTCCATGTCGCGTCCAACGCAGTATTTTTGTCCAGTAATAAACGTGCATTGTGTATAATCACTCTCATCTATTTTGCAGTGAAACATTTTTAATTTCAAGAACATGTACATTAGACCCTGAAGGAGTACGGAAACGACGAGTATCTATCTTTATCTTTTATTATTTCAAGCCATCTCAAAGCGATGTATATATTTTTTAATGTTTCAACCACTAAGAATCTCCTGAAATGAACAAGGGAGCTTTGTACTAAGGCTAGCTCATGGTTCCAGGACTAATATATGCACCCAGTCCATATGTCCTGTGGAGATGAGCATTCCAGGGACGTCCCTCTCCACCACCGTTTAGAACTGGAATTCTGTTTTTTTTTTATTTCTGTGATCGTTGACTTTCGTTTCTCTTCATTACTGTGATCGTTGACTTTTTTCTTCATTCCTGTGATCGTTGACTTTGTTTCGCTTCACTCCTGTGATCGTTGACTTTCGTTTCTCTTCACTCCTGTGATCGTTGCCTTTTGTTTCTCGTCATTCCTGTGATCGTTGACTTTTGTTTCTCTTCACTCCTGTGATCGTTGACTTTTGTTTTTCTTCATTCTTGTGATCGTTGACTTTTGTTTCTCTTCATTCTTGTGATCGTTGACTTTTGTTTCTCGTCATTCCTGTGATCATTGACTTTTATTTCTCTTCATTCCTGTGATCGTTAACTTTTGTTTCCCTTCATTCCTGTAATCGTTAACTTTTGTTTACCCTTCATTCCTGTAATCGTTGACTCTTCTTTCCCTTCATTCCTGTGATCGTTGACTTTTGTTTCTCTCCATTCCTGTGATCTTTGACTTTTGTTTGTCTTCATTCCTGTGATCTTTAATTTTTGTTTCTCTTCACTCCTGTGATCGTTGACTTTTGTTTCTCTTCATTCCTGTGATCATTGACTGTTTCTCTTCATTCCTGTGATTGATGACTTTTGTTTCCCTTCATTCCTGTGATCGTTGACTTTTGTTTCCCTTCATTCCTGTGATCATTGACTTGTTTCTGTTCATTCCTGTGATTGATGACTTTTGTTTTTCTTCATTCTTGTGATCATTGACTTTTGTCTCTCC
>NC_089743.1:28316197-28333697 GCF_040412425.1 Macrobrachium rosenbergii | reverse complement strand
AAAGAAGGATAGGAAACATCGAATCTGTAATATCCAAGAATCCCGAGTCTATGCATAATAGAGGCCAATGGTGCAGTTTGTTTATTGGGGTCGACGTGCTTCTGAAGAGCCATTTGAGTGGGTATATATATATAATGCGGAAGTCAGATTCAGATATAGATCTTTCGTTTACGAAACGGAGGAGTTTAGCTAAAGTTTCTTTTTTTAAAAGATCATGGATAAGAAGAGCGAATGCGGAACAACGAACAGGAACTTGAATGACAAGTCCGGGAGTATGATTAAGAAAAAAATGTATTTGTTACCATTTGCTGTGGGAAAGTTACATTGTCACTGTTGCTCGTGAGTTTTCACATTAGATATGATGGTTAAGAGGTGCTGATGCCATGAGGAGTAAATTAATATTTCGTAATCTCCGTTCTCTTGACAGTGGTGTTATTAGCCCTTTTCTTAGACAGATAGGCAGTCCTATTTTGAAATGTATTCATCCCTATTTTTGATAGTTTGCATTGTTGAAACTTTATGACAAACAAATATTGTTCATTTTTTTTTGTAATTTTAGGCAAGTTATTCTATTATTTTCTGTAAGTTTGGACGTGTTATTTTATATCACCTGTTTCCTTCGTGCTCAGTTCTGTTTTTAATGATACTTAGAGAGAAAGTGAGAAAGAAAATGTCTCCTTTTTTGACAATTTGTAAATTTTTTTAGACATTATTTTTCCCTCGGCAGAATAGTTTGCCCTGTCAAGCCTTTTTTTCCAATCTTTTCTTTTTTACTCTTTGACTGGCACTTTCATTTTCGCGCCCCTTTGTCTCCTTCGTTTCCATATTCATTCACTTTCATTTATTATTCTGCTGTCATTTATATTCCTCTCTCTCTCTCTCTCTCTCTCTCTCTCTCTCTCTCTCTCTCTCTCTCTCTCTCTCTCTCTCTCTCTGTTCGCTTTGCATCCTTTTGTCTCTTTCTTCCCACTTTGCATCATGTTTCACTGTGAGTTGTCTTTGTGTTGTCTTAATTTTATAACTAAAATTGATTTAATGATCTAAAGGTGGATGAGATTTAAGTTTATGGTATATTAAGATATTGATTTACGTCAGAACTGCTACCTTTGACACTCGTTTTGCTGTATTGGTTTTCTTAACAGAGAAAACAAACATTCGTTGTGCTGTATTTGATTAGTTCGATCCGGAACGAGAGAGAGAGAGAGAGAGAGAGAGAGAGAGAGAGAGAGAGAGAGAGAGAAATTTTCAAAGTGAGCATGATACCTAACATAGAACTTCAATTGCTTTGGGAAATTTTAGTTGTCGCTATTCTGGAAAAATGATAGATGGAAGAGTAAAACTGAGAGAGAGAGAGAGAGAGAGAGAGAGAGAGAGAGAGAGAGAGAGAGAGAGAGAGGATGGTGCCGGTGGATTAGCTTCTGCTCAACTAAATAATTCATTGGGGTGTGCGCTTGGCCTCATTGCCAGCGTTTCGGTCTCTGGTCGTCTGAGACTAAATATTCCTCGATGCTGTTTTTGTGTTATTAAATTTCTTATGGCTTTTCTAAAAGAAAGGAAAGTCTCTGTCCCCCTCCCCTTCCCCCCCTCTCTCTTTCTCTCTCACTTCCCGTTTGCCGCTCTTACTTGAATAATTAAGACGAAAATGTAGGTGTTGCGCCTACACTTGTTTAAAGGTGGTGTTTTGCTACAAGGGTCGCTAGCTAGCTTAGTGGCCATGTAAGCGTGGACGCTTTCGGACGCCGGGAAGACATTGAGTGGGTTAGGAAGAGGTGTGCTGGGTGGGGAATCTGTGAGGATACAGGTCCTTTTCGATGGGGGGAGGGGTTATGTGGGGCACTGGATAATGGTCGTAGGAGGACATCCCTTTACAAAGAGTCAGTAGGTTGTTGCCTTAGCTTGGGAGGATCTCTCCCTCGTCTTTTAGTTCCCTGCTCCTCCTGCCCCTCCGCTTGTGCTTCCCTTGCCGTCTCTTCCCTTTCTTTTGTAGTTTTTCACACCCCTCCCCCCTTCCCGCGTTGCCTCGTCTTCCATCCTTTCTTCCGCCCACTACCTGTGGGATGACGCTGATGATACTCCGAAAGCGTCCGCAGAGAGAGAGAGAGAAAGAGAGAGAGAGAGAGGCGTCGCTGGCCCTTTCCCCTTCCTCTCTTGACTTTTCTTTGACCTATTCCTTTGCTTCTTTGGGCTTATTTGAGGTTTGCAACATCCCTTGGGAGTTCATCCTGGGAAGTATGCCCCTTCTACATATTGATTCATTCTTACAATCCCTCAAACTTTCTAAGATTTCTCAATGGTAAGTCTAATTGCTCTTGATCTCGGTGTTTGATTTATTGGGTATCCTTTTTGAATTATTTTAACTAAGTACTCATATATGCATGAATCTTCTGAATACTCTAAGAACATTATACTGGCTCGCATTTGTATGCTTTCACAATCTCCACTCGCTAGGCCAGAGTTCGACTCTCCGGCCGGCTAATGAAGAGGTAGAGGAATTTATTTCTGGTGATAGAAATTCATTTCTCGCTATAATGGGGTTCGGATTCCACAATAAGCTGTAGATCTTGTTGCTAAGTAACCAACTGGTTCTTAGCCACGTTAAATAAGTCTAATCCTTCGGGCCAGCCCTAGGAGAGCTGTTAATCAGCTCAGTGGTCTGGTAAAACTAAGGTATACTTAACTATTCACAATCTCCATGTGCTGATCATTCAGAATGTAACAGAACAAAAAGGGAAAGAAATGGATTGAAAAAATGAGGACTCCGAAGGATATTCTCCCCTTCAAAAATTTTGCTGCAGACGTTGCAAGGTTCATTGCAGCTTTGATTCCTTGACGCGGCTGGGGTACTTTTCGGGGAAAGGGGCCACGCCGTCAACCCCCTTGTGCAATCTTATTGCAAAGTTAAACTTGAGGATTGTTGTTATTATGCTTGGCAAACAAGTCACATTATATTTAATTAATCGAGCCAAGTTTTCGTCTTGGCTGTGCTCTTCATTTTAATCACCTGAGTGCCGCAGTGTCGGTCATACTCTCTCTCTCTCTCTCTCTCTCTCTCTCTCTCTCTCTCTCTCTCTCTCTCACACACACACACACACACACACACACACACACACACACACACACACACACACACACACACACACACACACATTATTACATTATTTATTAGAATATTGGTCCGAGGTATCTTCGTTCACTCCTTTTGGATGGCTAAAATCTTCGCATCATCTCATGCTAGTTCTGTTAATTTGATCTCTCTGTCTCTCTCTCTCTCTCTCTATTAGGATTTTCCTTTTTTTTGTATCTCATTTTCGTATTTGTTAGTAATATAAGCTGAGTAGAATCCAATCTAAAAAGTAATATATTGAAAGCCAGAAAATAACTCCGTATGTCAATGCCACTCCCCCTGTCTGACTGCGGATGCAAAGTATTGTGCCGTAGTTATTTTTAACTTTATTTAATACCCAAATTTGTTGACTCGTGTATTATTACATTCATTGTTATACAAGTTGTTAACTGTCAGGTAAATTCTTACCAGCAGATAAAGATTTACTACTTAAACAGGGATCTCTTCTTTGTTTCTGTGTCTTTATTATTCAGCAATGTTTCAGATATTGAAAATCGATTATACTCCACCTAACATGTTCTTGTTTTGTTTTACAACCCCCCCCCCCAGAAAAGAAACTTTTGACAAAATATACCCCTCGAAAAGTGAGCCAGGAGTAAACAGCAAACTTTGGACGTTCCTCTTAAAACTCCCGTGAACTCTTCCCTTAAGGTGGTCCTCCTCTTCCCATTCCTTCATATTCCTCCTCCCATGCTCCCATCTCCCTGTCCACCTCCCGTTCCAAAACTTGTAGGCATTCAGAGAGCGGGCGACAGCGGGGCCAAGTTTTATTTGGCTTTTGCTTTGGGGTTCTCCCGACTTGTGGTCAAACCATCTTGTTGAGACTTTGTTGGTGGAAGGAAGCAAAGGAGATAGAGGGCACTGAAGAAGATGAAGGGTAGGAACTGGAGGGAAGGGAAAAGAAAAGAAGGACGAAGATGGGGTGGCAGTTTTGCCTGGTTAAGGGATGACTCAAAGGAAGTGACAGCAGCAGGAAGTTCTAGGTGTAGAAGGTTGTACTTGGGTAAGAGGGAATGTTCACCTTTGAGGACCGTGTTGTGAGAAGGAGTGGTCGGAATGGGAATCTGCGACTGCTGAACGAGAAAGCAAAAGAATAGAAAGGATTAGTTTTTGCCTTAAATAAATGATAAGGCATAAACGAAAATAACACGTTCAAGTTTCTTATGTGGACTGTGATTGGCGCTTCGAAAGTTTCCGGGAAAAGGTAATTTGATTACTGTGATTTAGGAATATAGTGAAAATATTTATACATTTGTATGTTGGCGACTTGTTCATTTTATGTCAGTAAAGGTTGTAAATTTTCAAGTATTGGATCTAAACTGATTCCACCCCGCCTGGGATCCTTCTTGGGATTCTCACTAATGAGAACTATGAGGACAACACAATGACCTAGAAAAACTTACAGCAGAACTGATAGAGAGGCAGTATGGAAGGATGTGAGTATGTATGGCACATAGGAAAGCTGTTGATAACATTAAAGTTTTTATGATGGATGTACAGTAGGTGACAGAATTTTTTGTAGGAAAGTGACTGGTTAAGTGTAGAAATAGTCTGAGTCGGTGTTGTGTCATGGTTTTGCTACTGTAATTTCTTTATGGATGAAGTGATGTGAGAAGTCAGAGAGAGGGCAGTAGCTGAAGGTGCAGAGTTTTGAGATAAGAAGATGGGTTTTGAATGGAGTGTGGAATGATTGATGAGTGCAGGGGAAACGGTACTAATTGTTGATAGCGATACGAAACTGCAGAAATTAGTGGAAGTTTCCGAAAGCGTTTGCGAGAGGGCGAGAGTTGAGAGTAACTGTAAACAAGAGTAATATGAGGACAAATGGAAACCATGAGGATGGAGCAATGGATATTATTAAAGGATGGGTGGAGGAAGAATGATATCAGTTTATTTGTATAGGTGGAACAAGGAAGGCAGTTGGATGTGAACTAGACTGGGAGGAAACATGAAGTATCAGTAGAAACCGAAGGTTAAACTTATGAAGGATTGTTGAGCCAACTTTTATTTATGGAAGAGAGATATAAATACTGTATGCGAATGAAAGAAAAAAGGTAAAAGCTGTAGAGATGAGTCGTTTGCATAGTATGTGAGTCATAAAGGGCTAGAAAAGTTAACGTAGTTTTAATTATGGAAGGATTGAAATGTTTGCTTGGAGCTATATAGAATGATAAGTCGGGGAAAAAGTTTACAGTTCGGAAACGTTAGGAGGAAGAAAGAGCATTCAAATTCAGGAAGAGAAAAGGGTTGCAAGATAGAATTGTGCAGTGTACATAGAGGTTTGCTGCGTTGCTGGTGGTCCTTATGTATAGTTGTATGTTGCCCAAGGGCTTCATCCACAATTCAGGAGTCTTACCGTTTTTCATGCAAGCCGTCCCTTGTTATGGGAAGCAACTGAACGTTAAATATATTAAATATATATATATATATATATATATATATATATATATATATATATATATATATATATATATATATATTTATGTGTGTGTGTGTATATAATATATATATATATATATATATATATATATATATATATATATATATATATATATATATATATATATATATATATATATATATATATATATATGCAATGTGAGAGAACTATTTCTTCCAACGTGAGGATGGAATTATGGTATACATACATTATGTTTATATACAGTATACATACATATATATATATATATATATATATATATATATATATATATACACACACATATATGTGTGCATATACTGTATACAGTATATCTGTATAATGTGCTGAATTTTTATTTTTGCATTGCATGCACTTTTGAACATTACCATTGTCGTTTGCTAGTAAATGAAAGGAAAATTTTCATCCGGAGCGTAAAAATCATAGTTTGTGATGAGCAGAAAATATTTTCATGTTGATGGGGTAGTCAGTTTGACACCATATTTTTTCTCACTTTTTATGTTTGTATTGAGAGCAACGACTAATTTTTTTTCATATCCAAAAAGAATCAAATTTAGATTGAGTAATCTCATTATTCTATCAAGGAAACGCGATGGAAATTTTTCCTCCAACTGCTGAAGAATTATTTCAGAATTCGAATATTTTAGGCTTAGATAAAGTCTCTCTCTCTCTCTCTCTCTCTCTCTCTCTCTCTCTCTCTCTCTCTCTCTCTCTCTCTCTCTCTCTCTCGGATTTCTCTTTCAGCTTTAAGGAATGTCCCACTCTTTGTAGTAATAATGTACACAAAAATTGTTCAAAGTACCTTTTTTTCGCAAGATTAGTACTAAGGATAACATTTATCCTGCTTAGCTATCATCTTGAAGTGCCGGTTGTTGTAAGTTGCTGTTTGTAGTGTAACCATCGATTTTTAATTTTTTAATTTATCTTTTCGTCAGCATGTTACTAAACTTGTAGGTTCAGTTTACAAATGGACATAATATTTTTAATTGAAAATCCTCAGTAAGTCTTCGTAAATTAATGATGTTGTTGTCAGAAGAGTCAGGTAAAAAGCCTTTTTTTATTGAGTTTGTTTATAGCTGTAAGCAAGCTTTGAAGGAATTTTCTTTAATGGATGTCTCTCGAATGTTAGATTTCAGTAAATTGGATTATTTTCCACTGTAAACATTCGCACTGCATTGTGAGTCGCTTGAAGTCAAATTCTACGCAGCAGTTAAAGCGAACACCTTTTGGTAATTTTGGAAATTGTTGAAAACAGTTTACTGAGAGGATTTGGAAATATTTGATAATCACTTGGTTTAAATGTGTGCTTGGTGTTTTATTGCCTATGTGACTTACAATAAGTTTTATTATATATCTATTGTAATTCATATTATCTTGCCAATGTAAACTTACATCTAAAGTAAATTCTAAAAATATTTACATTTTAATGGGCGTCTTTATTTGGTTCATAAACGTTTATGTAATTTTTTAATTTTTATTAGTAACGATTACAGAACAAAATATATATATATATATATATATATATATATATATATATATATATACTATATATAAATAAACAAAATCTCGAAGGAAGAGAAACACTGGAGTGATGCGAGGCCTTTCGACTGTCGTCTTTTACTTAGCAGACTGAAGAAATATATAAGTAAGTTTACAAAGAAAGCTGATATAAATGACAGATGGGACTTACAAAGGAAAAAATATTTACCCGGAATCCAACACAACTGAAGAATTAGTAGAAGTGCTAAAACAGGGTAAAATGTTTGAGAGGTTTTACAAAGGATTAGGATCAACCGTTCCGAAGCAGGGACAAGACAATTAAAAGATTATACAAGGAGGTGGCTGACCACCAAAAAATGTTAGTACAACAAAATAATTCTCTTTATTTATATATTCATCACGTTCCATATTTTCGTGTTCAGATATACATACATACGTGCATACATACATACACACATACACACACACACACACACATATATATATATATATATATATATATATATATATATATATATATATATATATATATAGTATGTGTGGATGTAAATTTCACGTTTAGAGAATAATGTACACTCCTTAACATACGGTATACGTTTTTCCATTTATAACATATACATGCTCGCACACACACATATGTGTGTGTGTGTGAAGAAGGGAAAACTATCGTCGATACGAGCAAGCAAAATTTAGTGTCCATACCGAGACTTATTATTTTTTCTTACTTATCTCATTGGAGTATGAATGAGAAAAATAGCGCAGTTGATGTATCAAAATGAATATTAGTAACAAGAGTTAGTTTGGATGTTGAAAATGAAGATGTGTATCGGATTATTACCTTAAATTTTGTGCTTGATTGTTTGAGAGATTGGGGTTGGAGCTGCAAGATTGTGAACAGGTCTCGTAGTTGAGTGGACGAGTTGCTTGATACCCTCATCTATTCCGGGGCTAAAGGAAGTATTAGGGAAAAATGCCAAATGATTTAATGACCGCAGTATCATTGGGAGGTTGTCGTATCTAAGCTTTGGAGGTTAAGTAGGCACCCACCTAAACGACCCTTGAAAGCGCATCTTATCACATTCAACTTAGGGGATCGTAAACTCGAACATTACAATGTCAACTGCCTTTTCAGTACTGTTACATATATATATTAAGGTTGCAACATCCACCTTCATACGACCGGAATGGTTGAATCCCTCCCCTCAACCTCCCCTTTCCATAGTGATTATATCATTCAGCAATGGAAAATTAGAAACTATGAATTCAAATTTCACTCAACCTTTGATCTCTGACTTTGTGCTTTATCTGTATTAAAGGTTTTAATATCCAATTTTTATGTAAAAACGGGAATACAGTTTGTTTGATTGAAGTAGCCGTCAGTTATTTTGTATCTTTATTTGACAATTTTTTCATGTTTTATGTGTGTATATATATATATTATATACATATAGTGTATGTATAATTATGTACGTATTTACATATATCATTATGCTATCGTATTTTGTTGTATAGTAACCCCTCTCAGTACAAAAAACGATAAGATTTTATATTATATATATACAGTATATATATATATATATATATATATATATATATATATATATATATATATATATATATATATATACACATACACATACATACATACATACATGTTGCCCAGTCAAGAGGAAATTTCATTGCTTACCTGTTACTACAGTTGGTTCTTAGCCACGTAAAATAAGTCTAATCCTTCGGGCCAGCCCTAGGAGAGCTGTTAATCAGCTCAGTGGTCTGGTAAAACTAAGGTATACTTAACTACAAAGTTGAGACGTCCCATCTGTTGTAGCATTGATAGTGACCGCATCAAAAGGCTACTGGTAGTGCATATCAGCTGTACCTACTCACCCTACATTTCTCTCTCTCTCTCTCTCTCTCTCTCTCTCTCTCTCTCTCTCTCTCTCTCTCTCTCTCTCTCTCTCTCAGGTCTACAGCGAAACAAGCTTTACCCAAAATAATTTATTTGTCAAAATCTAACATAACTAGATTGCAAGAAATAAGAGATGAAATGAAGTGGAATATTAAAGTTCCCGAAAGATCAATCATATTAGTCTATCATATTTTAACTAATTAATGTCTTTACACTGTAATTCGCAATAGGCCAAAATAAGTCAAAGTCCAGTACATTCCCAATGAGTGCATCTTCAACCTCTTTCTCAGCGAAACATCTGAAGAAGTCAACCAAATCCCTTATGAACCAAAATGCATGAAAGTATAGATATGGGAATTCCTCCAGTGTTACTTATAAAGTACACACAATACCATAAATGCTTGATGCAAAAAATAATATATACATGAACAAAAAAACAATCTACAGTTTGGGAAATTAAACGTAGTTCGTACCTCCAAACAGCAATGTTCACAGTCTTGATCGCTAAATCTCGAACCAGAGAGTCTTCTGAAGACTTTTAATAATGTTCAGTGATGGTCTTTGAACGATCACTTTTTTCCATAACTAATCCCTTCACACCCTGGGACTTCACCCAAAAGATATGCACATACACACTTTTACACTGGAACCTAGACATTTCCGGCGAACGCACTCACGAAGTCATGTGACAAGTTCCCATGTCTTGAGAATACCTGACGTAACAATTTTACTTAGTTAGGAAATGCGTCAGATAACAGCTAAACATCCTCTCATGGATTTTCGGAAAGTTTTCCCCCCACACTTGTTAATTAAACATCTGCTGTCTTTTGTAATTCATAACATACTTGTGACCTATAAGCTTTTCATATATATATATATATATATATATATATATATATATATATATATATATATATATATATATATATATATATATTATCGTAATCTTCCTTACGATTTGCATACAGTTATGGCTTAGATAGGAGAAAGAAGTTAGTTAATTATGTTACGTTAATATTTTAAAATGAGAAATGTTGTGAAACACATATCGTGGAGGTTTTAGGATTTTCATGTCTCACGAGTCCGAATTAGGAATAGAAGTTCATCTCATGTGAAAATTATAGACTCTTTATTGAATTTTTCGTAGAGGAGTAAGTCTGTTGTTATTTGCCAGTATAACAGTACAACTCAATCCAGACGCTAAGATTAATTACATTGCCAACTTCCTTAGTTCCTTCTCTTAATGGAATGGTTTTCATATTGCACGGTAATCAGTGTGCCAGAACTTGATAGTTATCTGCCTCAATTACTTTTAACACCTACAGAATTATATATCCTTATTAGTATTGCATGTAATAATTGAAAAGGCACAAGAAAATAAAAGATTTAAGTGTGGTTTTGCCTTTCTCTCTCTCTCTCTCTCTCTCTCTCTCTCTCTCTCTCTCTCTCTCTCTCTCCAAACTTCATTGTAGTTGGGAAGAGGCAGAGGATGAGAGGTGTGTGTAGAGGAGTGGAGGCCCCGGAGTAGAAGGAAGTTTTCACGCACTTCGAGTGATTGTAAATTGCTTTCGCAGGCAAGTCCTTTGAAATATCTCCAATATTTTGTGCGTCTGTGTGTGTTTTAGTCACTCCGTGTCTGGAAACTCTGCCCTGACTCTTATTTAACTTTTACTGTGTTTTTGCTTCTTTTTTTTTTTGGAGACTCGGCTTTGTCTCTTAATTGCTTTTGCAGTCTTCACTATATTTCTTCAAAGTTATCGTCTTTTTATTGATTCTCTTTCTCGCCAGTAAGGTGTTTCTCCTAAGAAAGGCTGGCTTTAGAGGTAAACAAGACAGCAGTCGCTACCACACGGATTCTCTTAACTGTTGACTCAAAAAGTGTTCCGCGGTAGTTAGTTGCTCTGTAGGTATTTTCCTTCGGTATCTTTCTGAAATGGTTTTCGACTTCATTTTGACTACCGACAACGGTTTCCACCTCAACAATCCTTCACTTCACTTTGCTCCTCACCTTCCGGTTTTCACTTCTGCGTTGGCTTTTTGTTGTGTTTTTCTAAGTTTGTAACGTTCATGAATTTTTCGTTGGTTGCTCTTTCCTTTAGCAAATGATAATAGAAAAAAATGTGACTACTACATTCATTATTATTATTATTATATTGCGTAGAACTTCTTGCGCTACATTACTGAATAAATTTACTGTAACAAATATGTTGGACTTTGTTGAACTTGTTAAAAGCTCAGTAAGTACTGTGGATTAGTCTAGGAGATCATCTCCCATCTCAACCGGGAGTCTCTCTCTCTGTTTTGAACAGGCTTCATTATTCATTAGTTTTGTGAGGGGTCGCTCTTTTTTCATGTTTCTTGATTTAACCTGCTCTCTGGAATTGTTTAATTTCTCTGGGATTTGCTTGGTGGTGGTCTCTTGTTTCAAGGAAATCCCTTTATTTCCCGGCAGTTCACTGTTCCCTCTGTTTGCTAGAACCCTCCTCTCTCTCTCTCTCTCTCTCTCTCTCTCTCTCTCTCTCTCTCTCTCTCTCTCTCTCTCTCTCTCTCTCTCAGAATTCTATTACTTTATATTTCGAATATACAGTTAAGAGCAAGAGTTTTTCCTTAATTAATTTGTAATTATATAAGAAGCCAAGGAAAAATAGTTATTAGCTCTTCCTTTTCGTTTACAATGGAATGTCGTAAAGGTAATTTTGTTGTTGTTTTTGACTGAGCTGCTTTTACGCCAGCACGGCCTCTTGCTCAGAGAGCAGCCCATAAGAGCTCATTTTGGGTAGTTATCTTTTCAAGTTATGCACACGAATTTTGAGATGCAATTTAATTTTATAATTGGGTCATTTAGTGCACTGGAGAAACATGTTTAAGTGTTTTAGCGGCCGTAAGTGGAGGAGAGAAGACGACCACGGTCAAGAACCAGGTTTGAGTAGCTGGCCTCTCAAGCTTCCCCACGGCGGCAACAGGTTGTGGCGTCGTGTTGTAAATCTTAAAGTGGAGTAAAATGAGGAAGTTTCGAGTGCGCTTATCACTACAAGTACAGGCTCTCCACCGCTTTGAAAAATGAGCCTATAATTTTTCGCCACGATAAAGTGCTGTGAACTGTTCAAACCGTAAAGTATAATAGAAGCGATGCGTCATGAGGGTACCCTTTCAGGATTCAGTTACCCTACTTGCTGGAATCTTTATGTTTTTGTTAAATTTGGGATGGTGGTAGTTGTTTCATTGGTGGTGTAAAAGGCCTGAAAAGCTTAGTTTTTATTTTTGCCCTGCTGTAATGGCATTCGTTCGTTTTTATTGAGAAGAAAAATGCCGTCGAGCATGGTGTCTGAATTTGGGAGAAAAGTGTGAGGAAACGTCTAAAATGAAGGAGCAGTAGGACCACGTTAGCGCAAGCGCACACACACACACACACACACACACACACACACACACACACACACACACACACACACACACACAGAGAGAGAGAGAGAGAGAGAGAGAGAAAATCAAATGCGGCGTTTCAGCAGAGGCAAAATGAGGAAGGCTATAGAAGTTCACACCGTAAAGAAATAACATAAAATACAGTAGGAATAAGACTGATAGAGAGTTATTAGCCTTTGAAAGTAGACAGATATGTTAAAAATAAATACAGATGTTATAAATAAAGACAGAATTAGAGGCGAAGTAAAGAGCGCATTTGAAAGCCAAGCTAAGCGGACCTGCACGATTGGTGCAGTAAGCGTCCCGGAAGCCATCGAGTGAGGCAAAGTAGAGCTTCGCAAATAAGCTGTGTGTCATCCTGACTGCGCTAATTAATTGTTGCTGCTGCAAATTGTATCTGCCAATTTTGTGAATGGTAACGTAATGGTTAGGATGGCAATTAGAGAATGCCGAAGGCAGGTAAATGATGGCCTTGGGGTTAATAATGCCAAGGGGGCAAGGAATGCCACTACAGTATTACTTACGTAATGGAAGGCTTTAAGATTTACTGTAATTGTTTTCTTAATAAGAAGCGATGAAATTATTAGCATTAAAATTATCAGATGTATTTTAATTGTTTCAGTATTAAGTGGTTTAATGGGACAATCTCGTTTACTGTAATTGTTTTTGAAATAAAGAATTGATGAATCGATTGAATTAAAGTCAGCAGCTTTACTTTTTAATATTAATGTATTTTGATAGTTTAATCTAATTTATTCACCTATTATAATTTTATCATATAAAAAGGATGATACTTTATTAGTACTATGGTAAAGTTTATGAAATGAATAGTTTTGTTATTATTGTTATTCAGTAGGATATGCAATGCATTTACACATCATCCCTTTTGTTCCAGTGGAATTTTGTTGTTTGTAAACACTTCTCTCTCTAAATGCGATGTGGTTGGTTTTTTCGGTTTAACTTTTACGTGAGACTGACAGGTAGAAAATTGCTTTTCTTCCAAAATAGATATTTTGTTAATGAGTGTATGTGAAAATTTAATTACACTGACATATTGGTGACATGTATTGAATGTCAAAATGGAAAATCCCATTAATTCCCATATGACATTTTTTCCTTGTCAGATTAGATAAGTTGAGTTTCTTTGTAAAGAGAATTATTTATCAAAATTTTATTTTCATCAGATATTTGTTCATGGTAAATCTTGTATTAGATTATGTTTAAAATAATTATGAAAGTATAATACGCCTGTAACGCATGCTGACTTTTATCGGTGTTATTATGTAACCGTTATTTGTTGATCAGGTTTTCATAGTTTGTTTCACATTTCAGTGCTTGAGATTAAGGTATCTTGCTGTTTGGGATTCCGCCAACTATGTTATTGTTCGAATAATTCCAGTTGTATAAGTTACACAGAAGAGGAGAGGAGAGGCTCGCATAGCAAGTCATGGAAAGTTTATCGTTCATGGCTTCATCTCCGCGTGTGTTCATGAATTGCCAAGAAGACAGGAAAGGGGAAGGCAGAGACGAGAGGAAGAAGGATGAAGGGATGGTTGATTTCGGGTAAGGAAGGAAGGGGCGGGGGCGGGGGTGGGGGATGTGCAGGAGAGACTGGTGATTCTCGTCGTAGGGGTCTCAAGTCTCTAATATGGTATGTTATGAAAGAAAATAATAGGAGAGAAAAGGTCTTTGGAAAGACGTCATTAGTATGCATAAGGTAATAATCAAGATGGAAGTTGGATATTGATACTTCCAAGGTGCTGGTGAGGGTGAATTATCCCTTCCTTTCTCCTTCCTCCTACATTCACCCCCTCCCCTTCCCGTCCCCTCCCCTTGCACCTTTCAGAGTTGGTTGACGGGAGTAATTAGTTTCTCAAGAAAGTGGAGGAGGAGTAAAGTCAAGGGTGGGTTAGATATTTCGGGAGAGGGAAAGGGCGGGGATGATATATGGAAGGGATGAGTACTTGGGATAACGGAGGGGGTTTGCGAGGTGAATTAGTTCTCTCATGGAGAGAATAAGGTAATAAGGAGAAGAATTCATCTCTTAATGAATAGGGAAAGATGGATATGGGGGAGGAAATTTAGCTTCATAAAGGGAGGTGAGGAAGACTGAGAATAATTGCCGTAGTTTCCGGAAGATGGAATGACGACGTTGAAGTCGGGTTTGGAGCCAAGGAATTAGCCTCTCAGAGCGAGAAGAGCCAGTTGGCTGACTTATTCCAGTCTGGATTTTTTTCTAATTTCGTTTTGACTTTTGACGGTTTGTGCTCCGTTGGTCTTCTCTCTTGCGGGACGTTATTTTCTCGCAGTTTTGAGAACAGGCGGTTGAGCTTGTTTATGTAAAAGGAGGGAAACAAGTAATAATGATTATAATGAACTTTTTTAGATTTTTACATTGATTCCAATCTGGAAGTATATAAATTTTCCCTTGTGTATTGAAATACAAGAAAGTGAGTGATATACAGTACGTTCTTCCCTTATTTTTCTTTCATACATTCCCTTATTTTTCTTTCATTAATGTATGTATGAAGGGACACGATAGTCTGACTGTTCTTTTTAGAAACCTATTTCATAACCTTGGTTACCCAGCGACTATAAACCGATTTTAAATTTCAAGTAACATAAGAAAAGTATGTAAGAAAAGCTCAGGAGATTATTATGCTCTGTAATTAAGCTGCCACATGTTTTTAGGATTCAACGCTCTCAAGTCAGTTCTCATATTTTTGAAATCGATATTCTGTCCGCATAAATGGAATTTGTATTCAGCCCAGAAATATGAATTTGATGTCTCATCCATGTTTATGGAATCAATATCATTCATATTAGAGAAATTGGCATGTCATCCATTGTTATGAAACAATAATATGAGGTCGCAAATGGACATGTCATCCGTTTTTATGGGAAAGAATGAAGTCGGTATGCAACCCGATTTATGAAATTGATTTGCAGTTCCATTTTGAATTCTTTTTTTTTTTATCATGACTTATAAAACTGACGTGCAACCTATGTTTAGAGTTTATCATTTCCCTCCATCTAGTGCCCAGAGAGATTATGGATGTCCTGGCCTTTTCAAAACATAATTGGAAATTTATGGGTATATATTTTCAGACTAAATTGGTAATTTTCTCACTGTTTAGGTATACTGGATTAAATGCAACGAATTTTCAGAGTTGTGACCAATAAAGTGTGTTTTTTCGTTGACTGGGTGTAATTCATGGCCATGAAATAACTGGATTTATTTTAAAGGTCAAGGAATGACCGGATGTAATTTACAGCCATGGGGAGATGCATATCTTTCGTGGTCTTAGAGAGACTGAATGTAGTTCATAGCTCTAGAAATTGAAGTCGTTGGTCTTGTACACAAGATGACTTGAGCCTGTTTGCATCAGGTTTTAGGTAGATTTTTACGGCTGGAAGGTGTGGAAGATTCTTTAAGTATGTAGAATAGGTCAGCCTGTTGCCATGGGATGATTGAATGTAATTCATAATCTAGAGGAAGTGGAATGTTCATTTCGATATTCATCATGCAGTCCCAGTTTGAAAGGCTACAAGTTTGTGTGGGAATTGTGTTATTGATATAATTGATATATTGGTATTCTTTGTTCGTAAGCTAAAATTATGCATTAAGAGCGATAAGCTATCGGATTATTAATTTATTAATGAAAATTCTAATTTGTTGCAGTAATGGTAATTATATTTGTTTTATTTCATTACTATGACTGCCCATTATTACTGGGGCTACAAGTCGCATCCTTTATTCACTCCGTATTAAAAAAAATAACTTTTCCCTTCCTTGCTACTTAATTTCTCTCGGGTTTCCTCTCGTACTCAACTTATAGTAGAAACTGAGGTAATTGTAATACCTCTTTATAAAAAGAGGAGTTACGCCATATAGCTTGTCTGCTCGGAATAGAATATCTGAATTGTAAGTTACAGCCCACGTTATGAGTGATTATTTGGAACTGCAGTGTACAGTTTAGGCATAGATCACGGGGATTTGCAACGTATCGGCTGTCTTAGAATGTCCATGAATAATTGATACTGTCAGAATATAGCGTGAAATCCTTGATCAGGGCGTACGCATGAAACGACACGAAAGAAAAGGTAAAAACTTATCGTCGATACTGTTTAGTTCAGTGTAACAAACGCAAGTCATTATTTTGAAAACCCATTCGTTACTGCAAATACGACCGTATTTTAAAAACTCTGTGGGCATTCTTATCCGGTAGTAAGAGTTTAGTCAAGAAGAAAAAATGTAGGCCGCAGGCAATCCTAATCCCGGAGAAATTAGACGTGGAGCAATCTCTCACAGGTTGGAATTAAACCTGGAATTCAGCAGCGTTGCTCGAGTAATAGGCTATAAAGGAGAAGGAAGGGAGAATAAGTAGTATAGTCTGCAGTTCTTAACCTCCTTTCCTGTTCTCTGTTCCTTTCGCGTATTGTCAAGCTTCTCAAAGACCAGGGGAAACGGTATGGTTGAGATGGTGATTGAAACTTTCAGGAACCTTTGGACTTCTCGCTTCGTGATTGTTTTGGAAAATTCTCTCGTTTTCTGTTAGTAACCTCCTCTTACCTCTCCATCTCGAATATATCTATCTATTTAACTATCTCTCTGTATGTCTATATACACATATATATATGTGCGTGTGTGTATAGTTTTGACATAAAATTTAAGGTAACATATAAATACCGTACGTTCCCTTTCCAATTATTAAGTATATTATGTACCTTAAGTATGAATACTGAAATGTTTTATATATATATATAATATATATATATATATATATATATATATATATATATATATATATATATATATATATATATATATATATATATATATATATATATATATATATATATATATATATATATGAATGTAAAACCCTAAGCGCTCATCTGAAAATCTGAGTTTGCCACCATCCCCTTGCACGGAGCGCCAAGTCAGCTGCTCGATATGCCAGTTGGGAGAATAGAAGGGAAACAGCAGCGAAGCCCCGTGCAGTAATCCCCAACCCCCCTCGTTCTAACACTACTTTTTAATTCCTCATGAATGGCCGTTGCTTGGTATTATCGTGTGTGTTCTTTTTACCTTTCGGAGTTT
>NC_089743.1:28286197-28311197 GCF_040412425.1 Macrobrachium rosenbergii | reverse complement strand
GAACGGCGGAGCTTAACGTTATTTTTGAACACGTCGTAATTGGATGCGAACCTTTTAATGCGGGACTTCATTATCAGGCAATAAGGATAATGACATGGCATGGTGAAAATCCTATTCTGCTCTTAATTAAGGAAAGTGACGTTGATATTAAAATGCCAGTTGCATGGATTTATCGATAGATATCGTTGATAGTTAGAAAGGGAAAGGTTTCTTGATAATTAAGAAATATATATATATATATATATATATATATATATATATATATATATATATATATATATATATATATATATATTTTAAAAGGACCTAATTCAAACTGGATGGTATCTAATGGAGTATTTATTCAGAAATAGTTACTAGTTTGAGTGAGGTCCTTTTAGTAATTCTACTAATATGCACAGAACAATTGTGTATGTGATAAAGTTAATATATATATGTATATATATATATAATGTGTGTGTGTGCGTGTGTCTACTTTGTGTATATGTAAATGTACATTGTGTGTAAGTAAAACATGCAACAGTGGTGTTTTCCCCTTACTTCTCTTTTGCATTTCTGGATGATTTGTTTCTTTCTCAGTGGCTAGACGTCTAGTTAGGAAATAAAAATAGATATAACTTTTTGGGGGCATCGAACCCGTTATATATGTAAAGCGTTTTATCGTATCCGTTGTGCAAACAGTCTTGTTTAATGATTATCAAGTATAGCGGATTGAGTTGGACATTTATTTCCTTCTGATATCCTGTTTTGAGATGGGAAAACATCCAAAAATAAAGCGAAATTACGCAAAGAAGTCATTGTGGCGTTTGCCTAAATAAACGAGTTGTTGAAATTAATTATAAGCAGACGCATATACATACATGAGTGTACACAGATGCTGTATATATATATATATATATATATATATATATATATATATATATATATATATATATATATATATATACATATATATATATATATATATACGTGTGTGTGTATGCATATATGTATGTATGCATATATGTGTATATATGCATATGTATTTATATATATTGTATGTATGTTTAATGTAAGTAATTTTAAGTATGTATGCTTTCATGTATATCGAGAGCGGGGGTGTTGGTAAGTATAATGGATTAGGGATTACATCGTTAAGGTCAGAGCCTGAGCAATAATGAAATAATTGGTGTAGGGGAGAGAAGAGTGAAAGGTAGGACGAATTTTGGCGCATGTCCTTTATAACCGTGGCTATCCTTCTCTCCCCCTTCCCTGCTTTATTATGATTTACCCTTTAACTGGTGAACATTTGATATTGTTCATGTGTGTACGCGCACACGCACAAATGTATATATATATACACATGTATGTATGAATCTTTATATATATATATATATATATATATATATATATATATATATATATATATATATATATATATATATATAGAGAGAGAGAGAGAGAGAGAGAGAGAGAGAGAGAGAGAGAGAGAGAGAGAGAGAGTGTGTATTGGTGCCACTGGATATTTTGTGGTTAATATTTTCCTTTATTGATTAATTTTCTTTCTGGATCGGAAATTAGATTTCGAAACCCGTCATCCAACGTGTGAATTATGTAAATTCATTTATGGGTAAACAAAGCTGCATTGGTATAGCTCATTTAGTGAAATTCATTATGTGATGAGTTAATTAAAATTGGTATTAATGTTATCATTCCTGTATGCTTGTATTTTAATAAAAAAAAAAGAAATGTCGATTTACGGTGAACAGGGTACTCAATATTGCCTATATGATATAGATTATATGATTATGTATTTTTTGTAATGGTATTCGATTTATTGTTTTTCTTCGTGTTGTTTATTTTTTAATTGAAATTTTGTTATATTGTTCGGTATTAATTTGTTGGTAAACTTTGTTACATCTGGTAAATATGAAAGTGTAATACATCCAGTTTATTGACTCAAGTGTATTATTTGTTTTATTTTGTTACTTTTGTTTTTTTTTTATACATTCCAGAAAACATATAAAACATCCTCCTCCACCGCGTAAATATTTTGGAACAAAGAAACGTATGATGAAAAGAAAATTTTAAGGGATTTTGAGACTTATAACAAGTCGGAATAAAGAAGAAATTTTCGATAATGAGATATTTGCGCATCGCTAATTAGATGTCCGTGTGTACCATGGAGAGAGAGAGAGAGAGAGAGAGAGAGAGAGAGAGAGAGAGAGAGAGAGAGAGATCTGAATGGCTTTCAGTGGTAAAATTGAATTCTGTAAATTTACCTCATAGTCTCCTGATTTTACTTATACAATTGAGTATGATCATTATGTTTATTATATTGATTTTTTTTTAGAATATCCGTGCTGATTATTATTTTAAACGTTTGTACTGTATATACGATATGCTGTGTATTTCATAGCATTAATTTTGTTAATACATTAAATAAGATTCCTTATCGTTTTAGTCGTTTCCCTTCAAAACAGTCGGATCTCTTTACCATGTTCTATTTAATTTTGTACTTTATCTTCCCCATGTTCCGGATTTTCATGTTATTTTCATGATATATATTTTTTGATGCTGTTTCCTTTATGTATAGATTTCGCACAGTCTTTCTGGTCTTCAGGTTTTTCTGCGTACCTTCGTAAGCTTTACGTCTTCCGTTTCTATCGATGATATTCATATTTTTATAGTATGTGCTCTGGACGTCTCTAATGAGACTCCTTTTATCTAGATTTTATTATATGTCTTTATTATCTTGACTTATTCGTTACTATGTTCATAAAAACTTTTTGAAATATCTTGAGTAACTGATAATGATGTTGATGATGAATGTTCTATGGTTTTGCAGTGAATAATACCGAAAATGATTTCCGTGGTATCGAGAAAAGGTGTAAATTTTTAAAATTTTTTTTTTTTGTGCGGTAGTATAAAGTTATGATAACGATAATGGTGGTTATGAAGAGAGAGAGAGAGAGAGAGAGAGAGAGAAATGCAAGACCAAACCAGCCTCAGCTGGTCTAGTGGGTTGAGGGGAGGGAGGGGTAGGGCCCCAGGGAGCGGTTAGGCTGAATATCCCTAAGCCTTGAGTGATAGGCCACCACCTGGATCTCGGCTTTATTACCTGCTTTATTAAGTCTTCGTTGATCCCCCTTGCACTCCAATAACTCCTACGGGGGACTTACCGTTCTCTCTCTCTCTCTCTCTCTCTCTCTCTCTCTCTCTCTCTCTCTCTCTCTCTCTCTCTCTCTCTCCGTAATAAGACGGTGTCATTCTCCGAACGTTATCACTCTCTCTCTCTCTCTCTCTCTCTCTCTCTCTCTCTCTCTCTCTCTCTCTCTCTCTATATGATAAGATGGTGTCATTCTCCGAACGTCAGTTCATCTTTATCAAATCTGTGTGTGTGTGTGTGTATGTGTGCGCGCCTCTCTCTCTCTCTCTCTCTCTCTCTCTCTCTCTCTCTCTCTCTCTCTCTCTCTCTCTCTCAACATGTATTTTTATTTGTTCCTTCCATTTCCCTTCCCGTTTTTACAGTTATGATTTTTATTGACCTTTCACCCTTTTCTCTCTCTCTTTCTCCCTCTTTTCCCCCCTAGTACTGCCGCCAACTGCGTAAAATTTTGTTTTTCCCGTCTTTTTTCACTCTAACCACATGCCATGCTCTCCAGTTTTCTGTTTCTTATATGCTCGTTCCTTTTAGCTCTCCAAAGTTTTTGCACGTCGGTTTTATTCATTCCTCCGTTGCTTTTAATTTTTCCTCAATTTTTTTTTTATTTTGACCCCGTAATTTTCCATTTTTAGATATTTAGAAGATGGAGTACATAAACATTGTCATTGTCTATGACCTTTGACGAAAGTCGCTGCTGAATTTTCTCTCCTAAACCATTAGCTCGTTTTTTTCTTTTCTTTTTATAGAGCAGTGGGTGGTTTTACTGCAGAATTCCCTTTCTCTTATTGGTATATGATTTGTAAGAATTTTGAATGGTCAGTATTCAAAGTTTTCCTCTCTCTCTCTCTTCATATGAATAGCTGGAAATGAAACTTGATGATCAACTTCATTCAGTTTAAACTTTTACCTGTCATTGGGAAAGCCATGCCTTTGCATTAATTATGACATCTCTGTTGTCTTTTAACCCCTTATCACCTCCACTAATGTCTACTCTTCAGTGTACTCTTTTTATTTGTAGAATGTCTTCGTAATTCAGTTAAGCATATCTTGTTTTGCCTTCTTTTTTCAGTTCTAGCATTTACTTATTGATTACTCTTCTCTCGCCCCCTCCCACTTCTCTTCCTTCGCTTGCTGTGCCCTTTGAGATTTTTAATGGTATTGATGGATGCTTTCACGTATCTCATCTTTGATGATCTTTTGAGCCGAAAGACTTTTCTACCCATCAGCAGCTTTAGTCTTGTTTAATGAGATCTCCCCTTGCGTGTCCTTTACCATTCCTCCCCCTTTCCCTTGGAACTCACCGCTCCCCCCCCCTCCCCTTCTCTTTCGTCTCTGCTTTTCTTCTCCCACGTCTTTCCTTCCTCCTCTCCACCTCCATCCTTTGTAGCTAGCCACGTCACATTTTTTTTTTTATTCAAAATGGGGAAGTTAAACTTTTTAAAAGGTTTCGCTCTTAACTTTTCTGTGTGATTGCTGAGGGTAATTAGACTATATTAGTATGCGTCAAGTGAATATTTCAGTTAGTTCTATTCGTTTTCAAGTTTCTTATAGAGGAACAAGCTAAGGAAGTAGCGTTAACTTTTAGCCTAGTTAATTTTAAATGGGACTTTTGAGTGACTTTTATTAAAATAGTTTATTAAAATAAAATATGGGCACAGTGAAGAATTCTTGAATTAGTGGAATACCTTTTTCAATGTTTAATGCTATTGCCTATAAGTTAAGTTAAGTATACCTTAGTTTAACCAGACCACTGAGCTGATTAACAGCTCTCCTAGGGCTGGCCCGAAGGATTAGATTTATTTTACGTGGCTAAGAACCAGTTGGTTACCTAGCAACGGGACCTACAGCTTATTGTGGAATCCGAACCACTTTATAGCGAGAAATGAATTTCTATCACCAGAAACAAATTCCTCTTATTCCTCATTGGCCGGTAGGAGATTCGAACGGCTATTGCCTATATTTTAGGTTGGAATATATAGAAAGACTTCACTTAAGTTAAAGAAATATTAGAAATCATTGTTATTTCTCGTTTAATATGGAACTCTATATTGAACAAGATCCAAAAGCATTGCCCCTGTTGGAATTTAATCATTATCGGTGCCCCCATATCAGAAGCTATTTGTCGGGTATGTAAATGACTGTGATAAAACATTTTGGCTTTGGTTTTCTTTATGGCTGCAGTTTTTTCCTTTTTCATCTCTATGGCCTTTCTTCCATGATTTTTTTCCCCTTTCTTGCATTGAGTAGACCGTAATAAACTTAGGGGTTTGTCAGCCGTTTTCCAAAGTCCATCTAGCTTACTGGATTGTCTTTTTTCTTATATTTCTTTTTCTTTGGCTGATACTGTGGAACCCCGCCCCCCTCTCTCTCTCTCTCTCTCTCTCTCTCTCTCTCTCTCTCTCTCTCTCTCTCTCTCTCTCTCTCTCTCTCTCTCTCTCTCTCTCTCTCTCTCTTTTGTAGTCCCAGGTGTTCTTGCTGTGTTGCTGTACATTTTAGATTTGTCACACCTTTCCTTACGTTCTGTCATTCCCATCTATCATCGTCATATTTTTTTATCCCATTTCTTTTCGTCATACGTTTTACTTTACCTTTCAGATCACATACACACACACACACACATATATATATATATATATATATATATATATATATATATATATATATATATATATATATATATATATATATATATCAGTATGTACTGTGTACACACAAACACACACATGTATATATGTATGTAATGTATGTATTTTAACGCATTAATTTGATCATAATATATATATATATATATATATATATATATATATATATATATGTATTTCATGAATATATGTATATATATTTATATATATTATATGAATATATATATATATATTTATATATATATTGATAGATAGATATCAACACCTTTACATAAACTCTCAGGGTTCAATACTCAATCCTGTATCCTGGCATCCTCCTGGCTCACCCCCTCGAAGGTGGTTCTTTCCTGTTCTTTAATCCATGCCACAAATTTTCATTTTTCATATTTTTACAAAGAAGGACTGACTGCTGTGTCTGTCGTGGACTAAATGTTTGAATGACTTTATTGTTAAAGGACAAATGCTTGTATGTTTTTAGTTACTCCAGTTTTTTAAGGCATCTTTATTGAAAGTTGTCAAAACTAACAAAATCGCTTTGAAAAGTAAATATTATTTTTCGTTATATTCATCATTTTTCCATTTATGTTTCATATTTGCCTAGCCTTGAGCAAGATAATATTATCAAGAGAGAAACCTGCCGCTGGAAAAAGTAGGACATTAAATTTCTCTTGAATATATTATGTTAGGTGATGTTATATTTCAAAACTGGTACACAAATAGACATTTTAGTACTGACAATTCAAAGCAGATTTTTTCCATGATAGTCATTTCGTGTTTTTTTCCTTTTTTCGTGATTTTTATTTAATTATGACACTAAGGAGCCATCAGATATCTAAGTATCTATTGATTGATTACTAAATTTAATGCGGTCGCACAATGATGGTTGTCACCGACCCCAGAAACGAGCTCCGAGTAAAATAGATTATATTTCTCCAGTAAACTGAATTTCGTCAATCCAGACGTAATCTTGCGCTTACACAAAAAACACGCTTAGAGAAACGCTAGAGTTTCTGGTAAATTTTGTTCTGGCGTAAGTAGTACACGTTCATTAAAAGAATCAGAAGCAAAAGGTTTTCAGTGTTTGGTGTTTTGATATTTTGCATCATTAGAGTTTGGCACGCGAGTATGGCATCATCAGTGAGAACTCGAGATACTGGTGCTTCTTAACTCTTTATGGTAGAGGAACAACTCTCTATTCGGTATATTGAATAAATGAAGAAGTTACTCGAAACTTTTTAAGCTGATATGTAGCCGGATTGATGGAATAAGAGAAAAATAAGTAGATCCACGCGGTAATAAGTTAATCCTCCTGAATTTTCTAAAGAACCATTGTAGAGAAGACTGAAGGCATCCGCAAGCTGTGAAATAAAGGCATATTGTTAAAGAGATGGAAAGAATGCGTGCTCCAACGTGGCGAATGTTTTCTTTTGATAAAGATGCCCCGAAGATGTGTCCGCTCGCTTTCTTGCGTTCTTCTTGGGTAGCATTTGCATGTGTCTTTCATAATGTGTGAGTTTAAAGAATAGAAGTTTTAAGGTGCACAAGTTACGAATAAAACTTTGCTACTTTTCTGGCCATAAGAATATAAACTTGGATGAGTTTAGTTGGAGACTGTAAAGAGATGCTGGTTTTCGGAAGAGGGGAAGGTGGTGGGGGGAGGGGGGTGGCGTTAAGGAGGTTTTAAGGGAGGGAAAGGGAGAAATACTTGGGCAAGGTGGGCTGGCGAAACATAGAATCTGAGTATGAATGGAAGATGCTGCTTTGGAGAAAAGACCATTACGAGTATGAAGAATTGAAAGATATAAGAAGAAAGGGGGTGGCATCTTAGTAGGAAGGAGTGGGTGGTTACTGCAGAAAGCTTATTTGAGGAGATCGATAAAGCCGATGGGGTGAATAAAAATGCATACCTACATTTTAATCATATGAGGGTATTTCAGTCGTAGTCGTACTTTTTTTATTATTTCCTTTAAGGAAAAAAAGAAGATATTGTAAATGTCATTTTTTTTCTTGGGAATGGACATGGTAACAGAAAAAAATTATTTTTCATGCGCGAAAGTAACTCAAGAATGTCGAAAGTCTCCTCTACGTTGCAACTGGTTCTCTCTCTCTCTCTCTCTCTCTCTCTCTCTCTCTCTCTCTCTCTCTCTCGTTTAATGGGTACATTTCTTTTGACTAATGTAACGTGCAATTCTGATGGTTACATTTTTGTTTTCTGTGTAGCCTACGTGACATATCGCTGCAATGACATTTTTAAGGACATCCAAAAGTTCTGGAATGGAATCCGTGAACTTTTACTACGAAAGCTTTATCCAGGTTTGATAGCCTGATATTGATAGTTTATCCCTGATGGTTTGCAGGAGTCGAGAGTTCATGGAACTGCTGGCGAGCAAGGTTGAAAAAAATGACTAAACGCACCCCATCATTGATTCACATAGATTGGAATTTTACTCGATTTTTTAAAAATGTTTCCTTTATTGTTATCGATAATTATTTACTCCAGAGACAGTGACCAGAGAAATAAATAACAAGTCACTTATCCATTCTTCTTGTGGTCACAAAGTCAAGGGTGATGAAAAACTTCAAAATGCATTGATCCTTAACGTCCAGAATGTGCAGCTCCTGTTGAATTAAATAAAATTTTCTTCGTTATCTATTATCAAAGTAATAACGCCTTATATTTATGCACTAGAGGATCCTTTTTACGTTATATCTAATGGTGGTTTATGCTGTGTTGTTAGATAGTCTATCGTGAAGTTCCAGTACCAAAGTATGAATGAATTTTATAATTAATTTTCAGATGTAGCATTTTGTGCCATTGCTCTCCTAATATTTATAATAACTAGACAATATTTTAGTATTGCTGATACAATCTCAGTAACCTCACACTTTTTATAAACAAGTTTCCTCGTATTCCCTTGAGAAAGCTAGCAAAATACTGAGAAATTTTCATAGGTTCTGTCCTCTTTGGATTATGAAAGAAATAATGGTATTTAAGCTGACAGAAAGCTGCAGATTTCAGATATATTATACTTATTAAAACATGTCTTTCCTTTCAACGGTTTTGTTGGATCAATTTTTTAGGGGGTTTGGTTGTTTGGGATGATTTTGAACTTTCAGTTTTCCCCATCGTCGTGTTTCTTTTGAAATTCCTACGGTGTATCTTGGAAGTTGTCAACATTTCAAAGTCCAAAGAAGAATAAGAAGAATGATGATGCTGCAAGACTTTTACTGGTGATGGGACTGATTATAGGCCTATGATTTGGTTGTTAGTATGTTTTCCGTGAATGATTTTTATGACTAAATGTGGAGCCACTTCAAGTATTGTATACAGTGAAGTTTTGGTTACACATTTTCCTTTTCCCATTTTCTAGTTTTCGTTGCAAATATGTGTCATGAAATTGACAAAGGTATGTTTTTATTTCTTGCAGCCATCGCGCCAAGAGACATATGAAATTGTGAGAAACGTTCCCCCAAATATCTTTCAGTTGCTTGGGTACGGCAGTCAGTTATTATATATTATGACAAATAGTTTCAACTACAGTGATGATGGGTGAAGTTTCAGTACATGTCATTATCAGGATCGTCGTTTCCCCTCTTTGGTGCGAATGTCACGGGCCTTTCATGAGGGGAAAGGGGAATCATGCTCTTTATGAGGGTAATAAGCTGTGATGATATTTGCACCCTCCCCTCTCACGCCACACCAGAGTTTCTTTATATCTGTGTTATATGAAGACGCATGGCTCTCCTGATGGTAATGCCAGTGGGTATTAAGGAGATAGGATGCTCTTCGATGTTCATCTGCATATTGAGTTGAAAATATCGAATTTATAAAGTTTTTGCTGTATTTGTGATCGATTTAAGCGTTTTTAAAAATTTATTATCCGTTGTATTTGTTTTACGGCATGTTTAATGCGCCTTGCATGCTTTTTTGAAAGATTTAACTATAAAATGTGACATTTTTTCCAAGGTAAAGGTGTGTCTAGTTATATATATATATTTTTTTGCTTGAAGAAAGGATGTCGTGTAGCAGAAGTGTTTGTAATATATTTGGAAACATTTTCGCTGTTTAAATAAAACCTTTGAAAGATACAGACTTTTCATAAATTTATAAATCTGTGTGTCTACCTACTTGTCTATCTGTCTGACTATCTATTTATCTATCTGTCTATTATATATATATATATATATATGTATTTTATATATAAATAGATATATATATATATATATATATATATATATATATATATATATATATATATATACAGATCTATATAAATTAATAAAGTCTGTATCTTTCAAAAGTTAAAGTTTTAATGAAAAGTTTCTGTATCTTTCAAAAGTTTTATAAGTTACTAATTTTTTTATTTAAAATATTATATAAATATATATATAAACAGTATATATATATATATATAATTTTTTTATATATATATATATATGTATGTATATATATATATATATATATATGTGTATATATATATATATATATATATATATATATATATATATATATATATATATATATATATATATATATATATATAAAGAATTAGTAGCTTATGAAACTTTCACCGTTGACATAACTAAAGAGCATTGGACATAACAATCCTTTAAGCATTCCATTGTACAGTACGTACAAATGTTAGATTTAGTCATTTTTTTTATGTATAAACGTGATTTTCATGATTTCCTTTTACCAATTCGCGAACTGAGAATTTAAAATAAATGGGAAAATACCAGGCGCTGCTCTTGAATTCATGGCCAGGTCTGTTGTCACTTCGCGACATTTGTTTTCACCTTAGACTTGGTTGCAGAGTGGATGAGCATAAGCTGTGAGACAAGCAGAAAAATTGCCTAGCAGACAAACTCTAATTGTTTCCTTTTGAATCAAGTTAACACTTTAAGACAGTTCTGGCTTTGTGGTGGGGGGTGATCACACTTGGAGCTGCTGAAAAGATAGTGATAGGGAGGCAAGTGATATAATTTTAATTGTGCATATGTGAATATGGCTATCCTTTCATCCCAGCCTTTTTTTTTTTCTTTCTGAAACAATCAAGGATCTCCCCTTGTGCTGTGCCGCCTTTTCAAAGGACCCAGGCGACTGATCCATCTCCCAGCGCAATATTCCTCATGTACCTCTCATCTGCCATGGCGTCGTTGATCTGATTTTTTGTTTGCATGTTATAGGATTGTGTAAGCGCTTATTGTGCTTGCTTAGCATTCTTTAGTAACTGGTCCAGGTTTGAAATGTGGGATTTTTAAATACTCATAGTTTGACTTAAATTTTTCGAATGTTTACTTTGTAATCTTTTTTTAAAGATAATTTTGCATTATAAATTGTCTTTTACTTCTGTCGTACTTTTTGTGGTGCAATCTACGGTAATTTGGTTAATTCAGAATTGGCAGTTATACTGTTCGTAGAAGTATAATGTGCACTAAAATGTGTGATTTGCATGGCAGTAAGAAACAAATTAACAGGGTGTTTGATTTGGAGAGAAGTACTTGATTGAATTTACATTTAAGAACATGAATGTAGGAACGAATTCTTGAAGTGAATCTTATATTAGGTTATCAAAAGCTTTTTTTCAGCTAAAATTACGGTGATGTATGTGAATCTTACCTTTTGAGAATTACATGAATAGTATGTACAAGTAAAGATTTGGAAGAGGTTCAGTGAAAAATTCTCTTGTAGGAAGACTGTTGACATATTTGGAAAGGACTTTCCCTTCAGTCTGGTTACCAGGTGTCATTACAAAGCAAAGATTTGAAAAGGCGTCGAAACGTTTTTAGAAAATATGGTTACTTCATGGTTCGAAATACAGAAGAATTTGTGTGTGTGTGTGTGTGTTGTGTGTGTGTGTGCAGTAAAGGGGCGGGGAGGCTAGGACCCTTGAATGGTGCCATAGGAAACAGTTGCAGAAAATTTCGCGGAAATAATTCGTGGCGTGGGTTATGGACAATACCTGGAAATGGTCTTCCAGAAAATAGGAGGAAGGGACATTTTAAAAAACATCTGACGTAGATATTGACAGAATTCTTAAACTGTCCCCTAAAAGTACAGAATGAACAGTTTTAAAATGTTTGCAAATGGATTTCAATAAAACCGTTGAGTAGGTCATAACCTTTGTGAATTATTTAGATGCTTTTTAAGTCATGTTAATTGTATGACGAAAGATAATATTTAAAGGAAACGAAATAAATTATTAGGAATTGCCAAGTTATGGATTTCATAGCCTATTGCAGTTTTATTAAATTGGAGCGAAGTGTAAGGCAAAGGAGGCTTACACAATTCCTTGAGAGCCAAATCAAAACTTCTTCATACTTAGATATGCAAACCTTACCCCTCACGACCTTTCGTATCATACTTATTGAAATGACATGTGTCCATCATCGCCTGAGCAGATACGGTTTGGGTAACGATCATAATAGGCGCTAATACTTAATTCACCAGACGAACACGTACTTAAGTTCTGAATGGAGCTTGGAGTGTTATATATATCTATTCAGTAAACTTATGTTGACTATGGAAATTCCGTGGAACGGTGAAGCGTGTTTCATTCATTTGAAAGGGCCTGCTTATTGCTTTAACATCTGTAAACTTGTCACTTACCTGTCGCAAGTCAATCAGTGGATGGGGTTTGCTAGGACGGTGACCCAAACTGTCTTTTTTTTTTTTTTTTTTTTTTTTTTATCGTTTTTCTCTCACTATGTTTGCCTGTCTCTGCTTCTCTTCTCTGTATGTCTGTTTCTGTTTCTCTTTTATACGCGCACACACATTATATATATATATATATATATATATATATATATATATATATATATATATATATATATATATATATATATATATATATATATATATATATATAGGGAGCTATATTCAGCGAACTCTCAGCATATGGGTTTCCATGTATTTTGGATACACCCCATGAAATTCAATTTGGATTTAAATGAAGGAACTCTTATCGGAAGATGTAAACTGACATTAGGCTTTCCCTCTTAACCTTAGTTCGAATCCCGTGTGTGAGACTCTTATTTACTTGTCGATGGAAGACGTATCATGAAATATTAGAGAACTGAGAAGTTAAAGAGATTTTCTCGTGAATTATTTGTATTAATTAATATGGGCAAGGTGAAGGTCACCCGAAGATTCCTATTTGTATAACTTACGTATTTACACAGTACATTACTCGGTTGCGTGTTGTGAGCGAGTGTGCGAGTTTGTGTCTGTGAATGAGAATCAAAATGCACTTGTGTCCATAGTAAGTTAAGGAAGATTATGTTTTGTGGAGATTTTCAAGTGATTTATCATTAAATGTATCGCAACATATTTAGTGTTCTGTGGTTAAATGACATGCTTTAAATTGGTAATTGGTACCTAAGCACGAGCATCATTATGTAAATGTGGTTTTCCATGGTTAAATACTCTTTCCCGAATTAGTTATTAGAAAAATAAAATCATCCTTTTATATTTGGTGGCCCGGTAACTTTAATTTTTTGCGTAAATTTGGAGGTTAAATAGCGCTCGATATACGAAAGTTCGTTAGGAAACGGCACACTCCCTCCATTCTGACAAACAGACTGAAAACAGCTAGGACCGACTCCTGTGTGCATAAAAAGGTCATTGTGGATAAGAATTTTATTGCACTCCGCCCTAAGTTGGTAAATGGGAGGGCAAAGTCGGGGATTCATTGTAATATATGGCTTGCCTATCGTAGGCCTAATTGTAATGGAGCGGATGTTGTTATCAATAATTGCAGTTTAATTGAAATAACTAACGTCAGCATGGTTTAAATGACCTCGGTTGTGTAATTTTCCTGAAGTTAGAAAGACCCGTCATTTAGAATTTATTTGAATTTTATATTTTGTTACGGTGAATAAATAAATATGAAAACATTCTAAATATAGTTTTCCTGTGCGTACATACCCACACGCGAGCGCGCATATTTACGTATCTATCTATCTATCTCTACATCTATCTATCTATCTATCTATTTCTATCTAATATCTATCTATCTATCTATCTATATATCTATATATATATATATATATATATATATATATATATATATATATATATATATATATATATATATATATATATATATATATATATATATATATATATATATATATATAGCGCTGAAAGGTGGACCATGGAAACGTATTCATCTCAACATAATTCTTTATTTCCAACGCTTCGTAATAAAAAGCTTTAGTACATCATCAGGGAATCTGTTAAATAATGAATAAAATTACTTTAAAAATTGCTCTTAAAATCACTAAAATCCATAAAATACTTCACAGTTAAAATACAAGATAAAAAAAACGAAAAAAAAACAAAAAAGACATGAAAGCAAAATCAAAGACCGCTAACCAACCTTATACCAAGAAGGCAGAAGACAGAATGCATAAAAAAAAGTTAACTCAGGTACAGCTGAGTGGAGGAGGTCTGGGTATTTAACTGCGGAACTAGTTGTTTAATAAATAATGATTCCAGGATAGGCAGTTCGCATGCATTAGTTGTTTGGCCTATGATACAGAAATCGTTTCTATCAATATATGTTTTACAAATTTTCGAATGTTTTCTTATGCTTGAATGCTCGGGATTGGAGAGCCTACAGCCAGTCCGAAAACTTATGTTGAGATGAATACGTTTCCATGGTCCACCTTCGCGCTAATGTATACCACTGACCGTCGCCTACTTTTGTTCTTTTGATTTTATTATATTTATATATATATATATGTATATATATATATATATATATATATATATATATGTATATATTATATATATGTATATATATATATATATATATATATATATATATATATATATATATATATGTATATATATATGTATATATATATATATATATATATATATATATATATATATATGTATATATATATATATATATATATATATATATATATATATATATATATATATATAATTCTGATGCTGTTCTAATGAGCAAAGCCTATACAAGATTTACAAAGGTTGCTTAACAGAATACGCCACAGAGGAAACTATAAGCAATGAGGACAGAGTAAGCACAAAGACGAAATGATACTCGGTGGAGAAAGAATTGAGGTTGAATCTTTCAAACATATAGGTTCTCTACAGCTGGAATTTAGGTAAAAGACCAAAACGGTCAACTTAAGCAATGGCCACATTCAAAGATTCGAAAATCCATAATTGAAAGTGCATACGAAAGTAAGATTATACATAAGATTATACATAGGTCTCGTACGGTCTCGAGCATGAATCATGGCATGCCAGTAAAACTTCTAAAAAAAATTTCATCGCCTGTGGATAAAAAATTTAAGAAAAAATGTTTGGAGTTAGATGGCAGGATAGTGTTAGACATGATATCTTATGGGAAATAGTGAATTTCCTTGTGAATATAAGATAATGGTGACAGGGATTTTGAGATGGCTCATGACATGTCCTTGCCACAATCCTGGAGAGTGTGTCAGCCGTTTCCTGTAGGCACAAAAGGAATACAAAGACATTTGGATGAGAAATATGAGAAGGGAAGCTGGAAATGAGTGGAGATTTTTGGAAGATAAAGCATAAGAAAGACGTGACGTGCCCTGTCCGTCATGCGACACTGAAGTCCGATGATGCGAAGATTATGATTAAATTATATATTAATATATATATATATATATATATATATATATATATATATATATATATATATATATATATATATATATATATATATATATATATATATATATATATATATATATATATATATATATATATATATATATATATATATATATACAGTATACACATACATACATACAGAGAGCGAGAGAAGCGGCGGGGGATAATTCCGATGTAATTTACCATTGTCATTCTGTATTATGATAACACTGCCTATATGGCGTAATTTCTTGGAGTATTTACAACACATCTGCACAAACAGTGGCCATATGGTAACAACCAACGGTTGTTTGTCCACCTCTCTCTCTCTCTCTCTCTCTCTCTCTCTCTCTCTCTCTCTCTCTCTTCCCCACCGCCACCACCACCAGTACCAACACCTCTCGTTTCCAGCGAAAAGATATAGCAAGGCGCATGATGATTCTGCCAACTGCACGTGGTTTTAAAGGAGCTTGTAATGCGTTTTATGGCTCTTGCTGATGATGGTGATCCTATTAATGTTATTGCCGCTGAGGTTATTGCTAATAAGGACAGGGAACTGTTAAGAAACAGGGGAATCTCTCTCTCTCTCTCTCTCTCTCTCTCTCTCTCTCTCTCTCTCTCTCTCTCTCTCTCTCTCTCTCTCTCAAACCAGGTCATGTACTTTTATATATATATATATATATATATATATTTATATATATATATATATATATATATATATATATATATATATATATATATATATATATATATATATATATATATATATATATATATATAATACTGGTAATCTGCTTGGACACAAAGATATATTATTCAGTTGTATTCTACCAAGGAAAATGAAATATGTAAATGGTTAAAATATGTTTAGAATATGTTGGGCATATTCTAACCATTTACATAATATTATTTCATTTTCCCATGTAGATCAGTAGTAAAGTTACTCACCTCTCCAGCATGCGTCCTGAGTCCGAAACCTCGTGATGAAACGTCTTTGGACCCGTTGTAGTTGGGTAAAGGTGTAAGTGGAGTGTTGAAATTTTAGGAGCATTACATTAATTAGTCATCTTGAATGGGAGTATGCTATGATTTTAATTGAGAAAAGATCGATAGCATAATGATTGAGAGGGGAAAAACAGTCTGGGTGTGTTTGATATGAAATAGTTCTTTGAGAGGTTTGAAAGTAAAGCGAAAAGATATAAGTTCCATTCATGGCCCTAGAAAAATTTTATGGTAGAATTAGCGGTAGGACATAGTTGATGGTGATGAGGATGTGGGATGTAAGGGGATTATGGATGTTGGATGGGAATGAAAGAAAAAACTTCAGTATGTTGTGATGAACTGTGGATCGTGTAATGTTGGATAAGTAGAATGTGAAACAAGGAGATATGTAGAAGTCAAACGTTCAACATGCGTGAAAGGATGGATCAGAGTGTTTTGAAATGTTTGGTCATGTGGAAAGAAGGTATGATGATAGGTTCGTGAATAGTGTATAGTTTGGAAGTGTTAGGAGGGAGGAGGATGGAAAAACCTAGGAGACACAGGATAAAGACATTCGTAAGAAAATGCCTCCAAGTGTCCAGAAACCTTAGAGTGTCTGGAGGGTATAGGTGAATGGCAGTGTGTGCATACTGCAGAGTCGTCTGCGCAGGTATGTGGAATTTTTCTTCAAAGTGGATCATTATCGTGCCAGTGACCATTGTGCTGTTTATTCTATGAAGCCATGTCCTGTTGGGGAAAACTTTATGTTAACAGAGAGAGGAAATAATACACACACACACTCTCTCTCTCTCTCTCTCTCTCTCTCTCTCTCTCTCTCTCTCTCTCTCTCTCTCTCTCAATGTCTTTTAAGAGATGGGTGTAGGAACCCTTTCAAGACCGGTACCTCTTACTCCTTCCTCTCCTCCATGTCGTCGTCGTCGTCGTCTTTCGAATTCGGGATCTTCCAGGGGGGAATCTCCACAATCTCATCCTCTCGCATCGATAAGAAAAATAAAATAAGACGTGAAATGAAAGGGTAAAAGATTACATATTCATCTCGTACCTTTAACCCATTCAGGATGCTAATTCACACGACCTGCTCGCAGGCTATTCCTTTTAGTGGGGATTGAAGACTTCTAAGGTGGCGATAGGAGGGTGTAGGGATTAATGGTAGCCAAAAGGGATGTAAGGAGGTCCCTGGCGGAAGTGGAGGAGGAGGAGGAGAAGGAACAGCAGGAGGAGGAGGAGGAGGAGGAGGACGAGAAGAAGAAGACTTAAAGGAGGTAGCGATGCTGGAGACTTGAATGATAGTGTTACTAGAAGGTGAAGAGGAAAAGAAAGGTCTGAAGTGAAAGAGTTTGATAAAGAATTTATTCATTGAATGAACAGCAGATGCCCTCAACTAGGTGAAACAAACTGCAGTTAAGTAGTTGAAAAGACATACTTGGGATTTTATCGATTGACTACATAAGGACACTTTAATTTTTCATCTGTATCACAGGTGAAAAGAAATACTCGGTAAACTTTGGATAAGAATTTTAGAAAGGCAAATAAGTGATTTTGCTTCGAAAACAGGAAAATCGCTGCTTATAAATAATACAGTAACTTCACATTTGGAAAGTAAATATTTTTTTAAATAACTTTTTCCTTTTTTTTCTTCAGAAGTTGATCTTCAATTAGTTATTTTTACCCAGCTTGGTTTCCTTAACATGAAAAAGAAGGAACTTATGAGAATATGGTGGTCTAACAAACAATTTTTTTTTTCACATTCTATATTGTTTCTTGCGAATGCATTTTTGAAAAACATCGTTTGCAAAATAAAAGGTAGAGGTGAATTAAATGAGACGAAAGTTCAGAGTTTAAGAGAAAATGAATGTTGATAATGAGAGACCACAAAAGAAATAACACCTGAAAAGAGGCGAACACTTCTTCATGTAAAGCAAAATGGGTAATAGGCGTATGCCCGTGTGTTTGTTTGCGATTAACGCGTAATGAAGAAAAAAGAGAAATGAGAATGGGAGATGGGATAGACACGGATTAATCCAGAGCAGTAATTTCATGTACATTGCTCTTATAATAGTCTAGACCCGGGCGCCTATAACCATCTTATTTCATTAACTTAACCTGACCCCCTACCATTTAGTGGACTACAATACCACATTTTCTGTCTTCTATGACTTTCTTAAGATTAGCTGTTTTTTTTTTTCTTCTGTTAATGGAGGTTTGGGTTTGCTTACGTCAGGGTAGACTTAGGGTTGTGTGTGTTAATAGGATGGAACCTATGTTATATGCTACCGTTATTATATTATTATCAGAATGTTTAGGCTGGTGAAGTTCGGGGAGTGGGTAAAACATTAGACATGGGTAATGCAGGTCCGATAAGATTTCATAATATGTGCATTACTATATCTGGTTGCATTCCTTTGATGGCCCCTGTGACTGGTAGACATAGTGTTGGCCTGGCGAGTCACTGGTCAGCGGTTCAAATTTCCGAAGAGGAGATTTGTCCTTATCTTCCACATTGTATCGACATTTCTTGCATATATTTCAGCTTCACCTCATTGCCTTCGGGGAGGAGAATTCAGTTTGTCTGCTCACTGTTCAAGGGGTTGGGGAGCAGGTTAAACCCTGGACATGGGAACAGTAGCAACCCCCCATATTACATTACATATCCAGTGGCATATTTGGTTCCACTCCGCATATTCCCCTCTGTGTTATTCAGAAAAATCGTAGGTCAGAGGCTCAAATACCCTAAGAGGTTTGCCTTCGTATCATCTATTTTTAGGCTAGATTACATGCTTATAATGCCTATAATGATTCACTGGTATATGGTTAGTGTCGTGGATGCCACTCAGATGTCGCGGGTTCGCGTCTCCCCTAGGGCGATGAAAAATCACTGGCTCTGTATCATGATCAGTTATCATGCAGTGTGGGGTCTGCGGTGGGAGGCTGAAACCAACATTCTTTGGAAGCTTGAATTTCAGGTCAATGGCCCCTGTGTGCTTGTTCCATGTGAATAGGTTTCATGTACTGAAATATAATAATAATAATAAATCTATACTGATTTATCTTTAAATTATTGTACATGTACATAACTGTAGATGTGCTTCTCCAGTAATAATAATAATAATAATAATAATAATAATAATAATAATAATAATATTAATATTATTTATTATTATTATTATTATTATTGTTATTATTCATAGAGGTTAAAATTTATCATTACAACCTCATCATTACTATATCTTTGGGATATGCAAAGTTATTATTTTTATCATAATTATGAATCTGATAAAAAAATGACTGATGATTATTAGAATAGCTGTAAGAGTGTGTTCGTGGAGCGTCCTAGGTCTCCTGTCCTGACTGACTTATTCACACTTTTCCTCTTTCTCTTGTCACTCTGTCATTCACCAACTTTTGTATACTTTTGTATTCACATTGGTATTCTCTCCTGCTTCACTCTGTCGAATAACTTCGTAGCAGAATAATGGACAGAATTGTATCGAAGCGTTGCTGTAACATTCTCATGTATATGAAAGTGGTATATTTTCTCCTGAGTAAGTTCCCAGGATTTGTTGTTTGCTTAGATGTTGTTTGAATATTATCCTCTCTCAGACACATATTCCCAAAGTGTTTTTGTATGCGTTGCAGAATTAACAATAAAGTCTGGGCGTTGTCAGGAGACAAGCTTTGGATAGCAAAATTATTTACGAAAATCTATTATAATTCAATTGTTAATATTTATTTAAACTAGCATTGCACTATCAGACGTGTGCAATCCTAGACAAACCAGTAGAAGTATTTGCAAAAGAAATAGATCATGGCGTCATCAGGAGCCTGATTGGGATCTTTTTTATTTTTTATTCATATTTCCATTAATGATTTTGGTAGTTTTGTTATTAAATTCTTTCGTGTTTCCTCCGTCATTGCTGCCAGTTTGGGTTGTCCCTTCTCAGCCCCTAGAAAATAGTAACATGCATTTTTTATAAAATGGATATTTCTTTAGTTAGAAAAATATAGATAATTTTAGGAAGAAAAAGCAAATATTTTGTTCATTATAGAAGGCATCTGTTCCTAATTGAAAAGAAAGACATTATTCTTGAAAACTATGAGATAGATTTATTTCAAAAAGAAATAGAAAAAAAGCTATTCTGTTTGACAAAAATCATATTTATTTTGATAGAGAACATGTTGTTTTGCACAAAAAGACATTTACATTTGGACGGAAGAAGTGGCCCTTTTCAACAGACAATAATATTTACTTTAGACTTGTTACCATTTTCTTTTTCTTATTACAGTAAGCTAGTCATCATTCCGTTTTACTAGGTTTCGTTCCCTTCTCTATCGATCTCTCTATCCTCCGCATGTCGTCAATATTCTGCGGAAGAATTTATTGTAAAAAAAGGCTTGTCCTTAATTCTCATACGTCTTTCACCTTTCATTGGTCCCATCATCATAATTTTCAGCCGATCACCTCTTGTTTTAATCCTTCTTGGTGAATATCTAATACGAGCAATCAGTTGATTTTTCCTCGTTTTTTGAATAATAATAATGAGAGAGAGAGAGAGAGAGAGAGAGAGAGAGAGAGAGAGAGAGAGAGAGAGAGAGAGAGAGAGAGAGAGAGAGAGAGGTGAACTGGTGACCATAATGAATAATATCGACAAGACCATTCCTTTAACATTCTGGATCTTATATTGTGTTTTTGATGATGTTGATTTTGCTTGCTATTATATTAACCTGGCATCACGGAATATTTTTCCTCAATGAATATTTTATTTTCAGTCAGTTATAAGAGTCAGGAACTAAGAACAGTCTCGTTCATATTTTTTCAAGATGACCCTCTTCTGACTATGCTTTGTTAAAGTTATGGTGTTCATCTTTTATTGTGATTTCGTTTGTATTTCCACGAACCTAGTCGTAATTGGCAGTTACTTGTATTCTACCACTTGTGTTGAAAAGCCCTCGTTAGTGTGAATCTCTCTCTCTCTCTCTCTCTCTCTCTCTCTCTCTCTCTCTCTCTCTCTCTCTCTCGCTGGTCAGTGTGAGTGTGAAAGAGGCAACTGAGACGTAGAAATACGTGTAGCAAGAACAGTCTCTGAGGACTAGGGTGTTTTGACCAGAGTCGTTAGACGAACTGTTTATCTTTTGTCATGTCTTGGAGTGTTGGTTTGTTTTGGTACAAAAGTTTTCGGCGGTAAATGCTCTCTCTCTCTCTCTCTCTCTCTCTCTCTCTCTCTCTCTCTAGAAGATATTTTGCCGGAGGTGTGCTAGATACCTTTGATCTACAGAATGTGTAAGCTTCTGCAAATAATGCATGGATAATGTTTCAGGTACTGCGATATCGTATAGTGGCTATAGCCCATATTTGGATAATACTCGAAAAGCCTCTAAGTGTTAGAGTGGGACATATTTGTCTGAAGATTTCTGACCTTCTGTTAGGCTCAGAGTTTATTAGATGAACGTGAGATTATCTTTATTTACAGGAACGTTCGAATGCATCTAGTTTTGAAATCTAATGTGTAAATTTATTTACACATTAGATTAATTAATTTGCTTGGCAGTTTGTTTTTTGGTTGTATAGTAGCAATTGTAATATGGGAATGTCTTTGACTGAGACATTAGTAATAACAATAATATTTGGAAAGTTGTTTATCGTTACTGAAGGCTGTTATTAACAGATAATTTATTAGTTTTTGCTTTTCTCATCACCTTTGGAAGCTTTAACCTCATGTCAATGGCCCATGCAGGCTCGTTCCATATGAAAAGGGATTTATCTTCTGAATAATAATAATAATAATAATAATAATAATAATAATAATAATAAAGTTAAAAATATATTAATAGCGTATTCAGCTACATAACCGATAAAAACGTTTTTAATTGTTTTTCCGCGGCTAGTTTTATGATCAGAAGTTACTGAACAAACGCAAATTCAATACTTTTGTAATACAAATATTAAATCCTTGTATATATGTACACACACACTATATATATATATATATATATATATATATATATATATATATATATATATATATATATATATATATATATATATATATATTGTGTGTGTGTGTGTATGTAGCTATAATTACATCCTTTGAATGGTGGCTTCTGATATTTAGTATAGGAAACAGGACTGTCTTGAAGTTCGTGATTAACCCTCAATTCCATGAATATAGTAACAGGCACTGAACATGTACGTATGTATAGAATTCGAAAGCTTGAAGAGCATTCAGTGTTACGTGCTTGATATTAGCTACATTTTAAGTAATGAATTTTGTAAGACCTACAGTATCTTGCTAGGATATGTCTGCAGTTCCTTTGTGTTGTACAAGGTCCGTCCATCAGCGAGGTACTGGACAGGAACTCGGTCTTTGATGAGCGAATAGTGAAAGTGGTGAAAGTCTCTTGCTGTACATGGAAAATACAGACAGACAGTGGACGCGAAATTGCCATGGTTTCTGTAACAGGAAAACGGGATATGAAGAAAACTCCGAGGCCAGTGTATAATTATTCCACATGGAACGAATAAAATTAGATGTGAGGAAAACAAGAATCTAAAATGTTATAAACTTATATGCGGTGTATTTCATTGTTCTGGTGAATTTGACAAGTAGTTATGGTATTAAACATGTTGAAGTTTAAGCGGAAAAACAAATGGTAGAAAACGTGTGAAATTTCATTTGGAAAAAATGTGTTAGATGAGAAATGCCGTCGGGGTGTGCTGGTGCCTTATTGTTGTGAAACATTTGGGAAACCTCCGGCACGCTTTAGCAAATACATTTGCTGTCGTGGCTTAAAAGCATATTTTGGAAGTAACTTCTGGGGGGCTGGGAAGCGGGGGTCGTTTTTCCCTCAAAGTACGGCGTTCATCAGAGTTTTGCTTGTTCATCAGAGGTTTGCCTTTGTACAGATGAACATTCAGAAAAGGATTCAAGTTAACGTCTTTATGTTATTATGTTTGAAACATTAGATTCCATATACTGAATGTTTTCATTCTGAATTTTTTATATATATATATATATATATATATATATATATATATATATATATATATATATATATATATATATATTACTAGGACCTCATTCAAACTGGATGGTATTTAAATAGTTTTTATTCAAAAAGTTACAAGCTCTTGGACAAACAGTCCACATTATCAAGTATAATGTGGACTGTTTGTCCAAGAAAGCTTGTAACTTTTGAATAAAAACTCCATTAAATACCATCCAGTTTGAATGAGGTCCTTTTAGTAATTCTACTAATGCACAGAACAATTGTGTATGTGATAAAGTTAATATATATATATATATATATATATATATATATATACATATATATATATATATATATATATATATATATATATATATATAAATGGATGTATTTATGCTCCAGCATAGCTCTGAAATGCATTGAGCAATTTCAACCAAACTTGGTATACATATGACTTACTATCTAGGAAAGAATAATGCGGCGGGTAAGACATCACTAGCACCAAAGGGCAACCAAAAGTCGGGGAAGGAGGGGAAGGGCTTCCCTGAACGGGGCTGGTTATGCCCGGAGACTTAGTAACTACGAATTCATCATGCCTAAATTCCGTATACATATAACTTACTATCTGGGAAAAAATACTGTGGGGGTAAGGCATCAGTTACACCAAGGGGGGTGGGGGTTGGGAAGGTGGTGACAGAGAGTCAGAGAGAGTAGAGGGGGTGCTAGGGAGAAGGGAGAGGGGAAGAGAGAGGGAGGGTTGGAGAGAGAGAGATAGAGAAAGAGTGAGAGGGAGAGTAAGTGAGAGAGTGAATGGGAGGGAGAGGAAGAGAGAGAGAGAGAGAGAGAGAGGAAGTGAGAGAGAGAGTAGAGGAGGTGTTTGGGAGAAGAAAAAGAGAGAGAGAGAGAGAGAGAGAGAGAGAGAGAGAGAGAGAGAGAGAGGGTATAAGGGAGGAGAAAGAGGGAAAAAGTGAGAGAGAGAGAGAGAAAGTGTATGGGTTGTCATTCAGAGTTATCCCGGGCAATGCCGGGTTGGTCAGCTAGTATATTAATAATAGGAGGTCATTTAGCCCTGGAAAGCTTGTGACTTTTTCCGAGTAAGTATCCGCTGGATACCATCCTTATTAAATAAGGTCCTTTTATTAATTGTATTAATGCGCAGAACAATTGTGCAAGTGATAAAGTCTAACATTTTTCCCTCTTTCTCCTCCCTAACACCCCCTCTACTCTCTCTCTCTCTCTCTCTCTCTCTCGTCCCCTCTTCCTTCTCCCTAGCACTAATCACACTAATCCAGAGGAATTTCTCGTATCTTGCGAGCATTACAGATGTATGATTCGAAACGTCTTATGTACAGGTGATCAGATATCGCTCCTAGTGAAGGTGTCGACAAGTGGACAGAGAAATCTTATTGAGATGAGCTTTTGATGGTGGTAAGCGTTCCCAAGTGTTCAGATCTTTTGACTCTCTCTCTCTCTCTCTCTCTCTCGCTTTTTCAATTGCCTACTGTGTGACTGTGTGCGCGAGCGAGCGCACTTGGGTTCCAAGAGTAAGAGTGTAACTACTGCAGA
>NC_089743.1:28273697-28283697 GCF_040412425.1 Macrobrachium rosenbergii | reverse complement strand
CGTCACCTGCGGCTGGAGGAGACTCACGAGGAGAGGGAAGGGTTTGGGCAATAAAAAATGAAGACCAAAGTATGAAAGCAGTGTGCCAAACGACGATCTGCAAGTGCATTTTTCAGTGGTATAATTCGTTCATGAATTTACTCAATCAACCTGACCTCATTCCCTCCAAAACATGGAACTTTGTAAGCGGTATCCGACATACAAAACACATAATTCTAGATTAAAATGGGTGGTATCTACATAGCATAGAACTGTAAAGTTGGGCTTTACCTTTTTTCTTTTTTGGTTTTTGGTGATAAGCTTAAGCAAATTGTTATTATCCAACAGATGTTTAGGGTACCGGAAACAAAGTGAATGACGGAATACTAATTTTTTTGCTTATGAACGTTATTCCACTTTTGTCTGTGGAAAATCAGGATGGACTTATTGTGACAGAAAAGAAAGTCACCCTGGAGGGTGATATTAGGATGCTTGCGTAGAAGAAAGGGTCAGAGATGGACTATCGAGTACGTTATTGTAGAAATAAGGACAGACACGGTTGATGTTTTTGTGAATGACACAACATTGCTCATTTAAGTACATAATTCTAAGCTATGTGTTATAAGAGCCCATTGTTTTAAAGTAGAGCTGTTTTCTGTTTGACTCGGGCCAAGTTCCTCCGTTCATCGGTTTAAAGGGCTGTGATTGAGGCGCAGATAGCCGATGTGGTTTTTAAAACCCAAATAAGCCTACCACGCACAGTAGAGCTGTTTGATGTCCATGTTGACCTGGCCCGGTATTTTTGTTTTGTGTGTGTTTGCTGCTAGTGGGTAGGTCTCTCTCTCTCTCTCTCTCTCTCTCTCTCTCTCTCTCTCTCTCCTCCATGTTCAGCACCAAGCCGCATTTAACACTTTTCGGCCCCTTAAGTAACGTTTTTATTTGTGCTTCAAGTTATCGATGGGCGATTTTTTATTCTTCGGTTTTTTCGAGGCTTTCCGTGGCTCGCTTCTTCCCCTTTTTTTTTTTATTTTCTCTTGATACCCAGTAATTTCGTCTATTGAGCAGTTTTGAAGGATCTTATTATGGGTAGGGGGAGGATTCATCGTGATGGTGATGGGGGTTGGGTGGAGATGGGGGTTAAGATGGGCGAAGGGGGAAGGGGCTCATTGTAGACTCCAATTTTACCCTCTCATTGACTCTCTCCCTCTCTCTTTATTTCTTATATTTTCTTCTTCACCGTCATTCTTCTCCTTCACATATTGTTGTAGCTAATCGATTTCGTTTCTTGTTGAGTGTCCGTTGACTCTTTGAATATCACCATTTTTGTCTTTCCAACCTGATATCTATCTGATTTGCCTCTTTATCAGTGTGAGTGCTCTTATTCTTTGCTTGTATGACCTAGTATTTTGCCTCTTCTGTGGTTGCATCTTCTCTATTCATAGCGTTTTTGTGTTTTTCTCCCTTGCAGATTCACACTTTTCCCTCACACACATACATGTACATACATATATATATATGTGTGTATAATGTATATATACTGTACATACGTACACAGACATACATACATATATATGATGTGTGTGCATGTGTGTGTACCTTTATATCTGCGAATTGCTAAGCTTAAAGTTTGACGTATCATGAAGTGTGGTTAACAGTTGAGTGTTTGTGTTTTCTGATTTTCGTTTGACATCACGAAGTGAGAGTCCGTCTGTAAGCAGGATGTCGTATAGCTGCTGTTAGATGGTGGGGGGAGGGGAGTAGAATCCAGGCTGTCATTTATTGTATATACGAGAACAGACTCACTAACGACCGTCATTAGATCTTAATAGGTGCAGTCATTATGTGTTGCTTCACCCGGATATGCTAAAATGGTGCTAGAGTATGGAGTTTTGGCTTGAGACTGGTATGGAATAAAGCCAGTTGCTCGACATAGTAAATAAGTGTGTCATATTTGTTTAAAAGATGTCATGGGCAAGCGAGGAAGTAAAGAGCATTGCCAAAGGCAAAATAGGGGGCAGACCCACTCGCGGAAATAGGTTATGAGGTCTTATACGTGAATATGTTAGAGTAATGGAGGATGAGTGAATTATTTCTGCTGTTAACTTATATTTTTCCTCTATGTAGCCTATATGTATGTATATATACACATTTATATATATTTGTTATATATATATATATATATATATATATATATATATATATATATATATATATATAGATATGTATAAATGTATAAATTTATAGTTTTATATGTATATATATATATATATATATTTATATATATAAATGTATGGGTGTATATATGTAAGTATACTTTATAATTCAGCAGCTTCTGAAGTTCTCTTGTACAATACCGAGAAGGCTTACAGGTACCATATTAGAAAGTCAGGTATACAGTAGGTATAGCGATATACAGTGAATACATACTATTCACCTATGAAAAGAAGTGTTAACAACTATTGGTATTTTGTCCAAAAAACCGGTTCTCACTTAATGCTAATTGACGTCGGCCAGAGAAGTACCGAAAGGTTGCTGCTCAACTTCCACATTTATGCTGAATCTTCGACCACACTGATGACAATGCTGGCCTGTCCATATTGGTGACGTTTTCTCATAAATATTTCTAAACTGTAAACGAGTGATTTACTCAGGATATTCAAGGGATAAAAATAGTCTACGTAATTTTTAATGTGGAGAGTATGAAATATATTTAACTCGCAGATTACATTACAGTTGATCTGCTCTTGGTTTGTCACACTTGTGCTGTGTCGTTGGTGTGTGTTGTGGGAGTATTGATTTGTTTCCAATATTAGATTTAGGTTAAATTGATTCAAAATATGTATGTCTGTTGACTGTTTTAAGCGGGTCGGGATGGTCTTCTAAATACAGAGGGATGTTAATTAACTTAAGAAAAATGCAAATGGTATTTTTGCTTCGAGGAATAGTTCTTTGTTCCCGTCTCTGCATTTAACATGGTTAGGCTATTTTCATTCTTGGTATAATACGCACACAAGTGGTATGTTTATAGTGCGTTTACTTTAATGTACATTAAAGTAAACGCAAGGACTCTGTAAATTATATATAATATATATATATATATATATATATATATATATATATATATATAATATATATATATATATACATATATATATATATATATATATATATATATATATATATATATATATATATATATATATATATATATATATATATATATATATAATATTTATGTATAGATAAATAGATACAGGACATATTATTCCATGGGGATAAAAGCGAATACAGTAGTACGGATGTAGAGCAGTAATAACTAACTATAACCAGCGTCTATTTTTTTTTTTCAAATTGACAATTAGTCACTTTTCTTCCGGGTAGGCCTTCTCCCTTTGGTTTTCTATGGCAAATGACATTTTAATTTAGGCGTAGAATGCAAAGTGGCGGAACTCCTATTTTTTCCTTTACTCTTAACTTTTTTTTTTTTTTTGCGTACTATATCTGGTTAGTCGAGAAATGTTTTTTAAAACGTTCATGCCTGGACGCTTTTCTCTTTATTTTGTTCAACTGTGATCGCAACGATTTGTTGTTGTTGGATTGGGCAGATCTGTAATGATTCGTGATATGTATAAAAGGCTTTTCAGTTTTTTTTTTTTATTTTTGAGGCTCTGAAACATGGTCGACATAGGTTTGACTTACAACCGAATTGTTGTCATTGTGTTATTTTCCTATTGTTGCTGAAGTAGTTAAATCTGTAAGTGGAATAGCTCTACACAAATATGTACCAAAACATATTTAAATTTGAACAAAAATAATCTCTGGTCAATTGTGGGGAAAAATCATAACAGTACTTTTTTGTGAAAAACACTTGTTAATTCGTTGGAGAGGAAATTAAATTGTTTTCGAATAACGAACCCTCTGTCAGGGTCTGGAAAAAAGAATCATCTCTCTGGTTTTTTTTAAAAAAAAAGAAAGTAAAGAAATGGTTGGAAAAAGAAACGGCTATAAATTTTGTAATTAAGAAAAGTTTTTCGAATTTTCACATAAAAATTCAGAATCGTTGGATAAAGAAACGCATGTAAATTTTCGTAGAAAGTGTATGGAGTTTTTTGAGGAGCTAAAATTGAAATGGTGATAAACAAAGAATCAGCAAATATGTAGAAACAAAAGAAAACGTTGAAGTAGAACCCTAATCCCTCGCCGGGTCTGGAAAACTGGAATATGCTGGAATAAATATAAATAGCGGAGAATTAAAACGCCAGTTTCTCCCTACGGCATTCTCGTGTGAATACCAAATGTACAAAAATGCTTTAGCAATAACACTGGCCATGTCGCTCCCTTCTGTTAATGTTGGTATTCAATTTTCTTGCGCGCCTGTCTGTACATGCATACATACATACATTATATGTGTGTTTGTACATATCTAATTGTTTTTGTAAAGTCGAATAGGAAATGCCACGTAATCCATGCTTTTGAATATAATATAAACATTGAATGACGCTTGTGTATGTGCATAGTATGTGTTTAGTTATACTTGATTACAATATATTTTTTTCTGGAAGGTCCAAGTATCATTTAGTTTTTAGTATTGTTTTTATCACATTCAATTTTCGGATTTTATACTAATAAACTTCCCAGTTGTAGCTCCGCAGTGATACGGATATAACAGGTGAATGTTAATCTCGCTTTTGGCGATAATGCAGAGGATGGCAAGACTAATGGCTTCATGAATCTTGTAACTATGCATATCACTTAAGGAGAGAGAGAGAGAGAGAGAGAGAGAGGAAACACTTCATAATGGGGTCTGCTTTTCATGACTGTTGTAGTACACCGCTTGAGGGTTTATTTTTCCAAAAGCAACACAAAATTACAGGTAAATACTACGAGCCGCGATTGGAGTGTATAGTTGCTGTAATACTGACAGCAGTGTCGGTAAAAGAAGAAGAATGGCGTCCATTCCATAGGGGTGAGTCAACATGTAGCTGTATGGTGAATCACATTTAGTAAAGTGAGGGAAACAGCTCTGGGTTTGAATAAACATTTGTCAGCTACAGCTTGGCGATCTGCATTCTCACTTTTGAGAATCTACATTTTCCATATTCATCTACACAAGAATACAGTAGGTTCTGAAACTTTCGAAGCAATTAGGCTGATGCTGGAATATGTCATGGGTGGTATGGCATGATGGTATGGAGTACTTAGAGTTTTTTAAATACATAATTCGCCATAAATACTCAGCCCAGCAATGGATTGGGGAATAGGCTGGCTTATAAAAGATTGTCATATGTAAGTGTTATTATCAAAAGAGCAAGTTGTTACTGTTACAACTCATATAATCATACTATTTCGAAAAATTTTCCAGTTGCTAATAAGAATAGGTGGCATTTACATACAATTTTTGAGAACGTTTTCTTTGGTTTTGTTTTTACCTTTTGCCCTATTCTTTACCTATTCCAGCTCAAATAAATCTTAATTCCTTGGGTACTTTTACTCCCCTCCCCCCACCCAGTAATTCCCAACCCACCCTGTCCACCTTTCTCTTTCCAGGCCATAGACTATTCTGCCTACATGGGTATTTACAAGTATTTGATCATATCTCCCTGTAACGCTCACCTGATCTCTTGCTTTCCAGCCTTTATTCATTATTTCCAGACTTTTGAACATCTGCAATATGCTCATTTCCAGATATTTTAGTATTGTATCACAGAATGGGCCAATTTAACATTCTATTCAGACCTTGAAATTTTAACCCTACCCCCTTGCTCTTATAGTTTTATACCGGATTTCAAAGAATTTCCCCTCTTCATTTTTTTTCGAAATCTGTGAGCAATGTCCCCCATGTCCCTTTTTATTTTTCCCATCAGATCGGCGAGAGAACCATCCCATTCCCCTGTCCCCTCATTCCAGATCCGGGAGCATTCCTCTAAGCGTCATTCCTTGTCACCCAGACCTTTCCTGAAAACGGAATTTTGACAGTTGCAGGGTTATTTTTCTTGGTGGGGTGGGGGTAGGGGGTAGGATTTGCGGATGCCCCTGCTACTGTTTTTGGACCTCTGATGCTGAGTGTAAGATGTAATGGGGTAAATGAGTGTTGTGACATGTTTCTTTGATGTTATGAAAAAGTAGTTTTAATGAGTTTGTTTAGTAATTTATAAAGAGAAGTGCCTTAAGCACTGATGCCGCAGTTTATTAACACATTTATTCATACGTATAGATAGATATATTCTCTCTCTCTCTCTCTCTCTCTCTCTCTCTCTCTCTCTCTCTCTCTCTCTCTCTCTCTCTCTCTCTCTCTCTCTCTCAGGGTAACCCACCAATGCTGGGTGGGTGAACCAATCTACCATTATATATATATATATATATATATATATATATATATATATATATATATATATATATATATATATATATATATAATGTATGTGTGTGTGTATAAATGAAGGTGCAATCTTTTTATCTCTCTTAATGCACTTTCAAATGCTGCGCTGTCCCATGAGTTTTTTTTTATTGATGTTAATGACTGTAGATTTTAATTACTCGTATTTACTCTTTGTTTGTGATAGAATTGCTATTTTTGCTGAATTAGTTGGTGTCTTGGCAGCTAATATTCAACATATAGCCTTAATTTAATTTCAAACAAGGTTTTTCTCTGATTTTTTTGGTTTTTTTCTTGCATTTCATTATTTTTATATTGGTGTCCTGGAATCCTACTGATGCAATATCAAGCAACAGAAAGTGACTGATAAAATTATCGAATTTATTTTAACAGTTTCTGGGAAAATTCATTGGCCCTTTTTGTCAGACGAACATTTTTCTTCACAAAGTTCATTTCTATTTTTACATTCAGTTATGAAATTGTTCCCGAAATTTCAGTATTTTTTAATATCCTTGTATTTTTTGTCAGACCTTACACATTTTTCTGTATATATTTCATGTTATTCAGTTTATTTTTAAGCACAAACTTATATGGCAATGTCCATTGTTTTTTTTCGAAGTTTTAATTTTTTTTTAAATTTCAGACCGATGACCCTGTGTCAACATATTCCATTTGTGTTATAACTGATATGTTGCATTGATTTAGTAACAAGAATTGTATTCGAGGTTATCTACTTTATGTCGCTACTTCGGAAAACTGTAGAAAACTACGCATACAGCAAGAGGAAGCAGTGCACAAGAGCACGAGCGCGCAATCTATATATATGACTATATATATATCATATTATATATATATATATATATATATAATATATATATATATATATATGTTCACATATAAATATATTTATATGATATAATATATATATACGGATATATATATATATATATGTACACATATAAATATATGTCTGTGTAGATATTATTGAGATATAGGTATGAATGTATTTATACATATACATATATATATATATTCCTATACAGTGAACACATAAATATATATATATATATAGATATTATATATATATATATATATATATATATATATATATATATATATATATATATATATAAATATATATATATATATATATATATATATATATATATATATAATGTGTGTGTGTGAGAGATAGAGTGAAAGAGAGAGTATATATTGCATCTGATATGACCATGACAGGTATTCCTTGATATTTATTGTACTGTAAGTGGTCATTTCATCCTCTTTTCTGTTTTTAGCCTTTAGTGTTTTTCCACGAGTGTGATGACGATGAATTCTGGAACTAGAAATACTGTTGTTTCAAATTCACAATTTACCATGTGTATACGGGAATAAAAGTTCATGAATGTGGTGCATAGTGTTGGAGTCACGGTAACTCAGAAAGAGCAGTTGTGGAGTTTCCTTTCGGCTTATATGTGGCTCCTGCTGAACTCAGTATGTTGTTGCCGTTCCCGTAGAGGTGCGTGAACGAGGAAGATATTAAGTGGTGGGAGCTGACTTTATTAGCATAGAGTTTCGCTTCCAAGTCCTGCTAAGGCCGCTATCATTTTATCCAGCTATAAATGTATAGCCGGTGAGGCAAGTGGCCCCAGCAGGAAATATAGTAGGCTAAGGAGCCTGTCACACTAATCCATTAAGCCTTGCGTGAAATGTAATGTCCGTTTTAGCGATTTACTCCCACTGCAGCTATAGCGTATAGGGACTTATCCGTCCAACATGTAGGCAATATATATATATATATATATATATATATATATATATATATATATATATATATATATATATATATATATATGTGTGTGTGTGTGTGTGTGTGTGTGTGTGTGTGTGTGTGTGTGTGTGTGTATACATATACATATATATGTGTATATGTATAAGAAGATAGACATTTTCCCTACAGAAGTGTTGGTTCATACACCTCCGTTTTGTTTAAAAAGTACCTTGGGATGAAGTTGCTAGTCACAAAAAATTTATGCACATACACACACACGTATATATGTGTGTGTGTGTATAACTTTTGTGTGACTAGCAAATTCATCCCAAGGTTCTTTTTAAACATAACGGAGATAAATGAAAAACCACTTGTGAAGGGAAATTATCAGGTCACCCTATACATATACACATATATGTATATATATACACATACATACATACATGCACACACAGAATAGTGAAACATCTGTCATTGCGAAAAACAATAAATGGAAGAAAGAAGTGTGTGTTCTTCACCGAAGATTGACGCATGGGAATTGGAAAAAACTGCGACGTTATGAAGATGCCTTCAAAAACTTGTTCCTTCAAAAACTTGCTTTTGATTCCACTAAAACAATTATATTTTATGAATATACACACATATATATATATATATTTATATATATATATATATATATATATATATATATATATATATATATATATATATATATATATATATATATATATATATATATGTATATATCACATCTATCTCTTATGCTATAAGGGTACAGCTGCATATGCTACATAATATATTTATTTGTTTATGTACAGTATATATTGTGCTTAGGAAGAAATTTCTGAATACCTGTTGTACATGATGAAGCTGTTCACAATGTACGTGAAATGGACGTTTGTTAGTTTTAAAGTATAACTAGGAAATTAAAATTACTTCATTATTTCAAGTGTTCTTGAAATTTGAATTGTAAAAACCAAAGAGAGAGTGTTTTTGTACCATTGATATGACAATAAACATTGATACTTACAGAAATATCAGTGTTCGGAGTGCCGTTTTCAGTTGAAGGTCCGGGACCGTCTGGGTTTCATTCCCATGATAGTATTTTAGAAAGTGATTCCTGGCGACGCGACTGTAGTTGATTAAATGTTTTTCTTATTTTTCCTTTTTATTTGACTTGCGCGCTTGTCCTGTTTCCGCGAAACTGTGAATACCAGTAATCAATCTGGATCTTTTTTTCTGCCAGTCGATGGGAAAATCGTTGTGAACTGCATTGATATCTTCCTTCTTCCATTTATTTTATATTCCATTTATTTATATATAATATATATATATAAATTTATAAATATAAATTTCAGGATCAGGATCGAACCCAGGTCATTCAATTGAAAGGCAAGGGCGCTACCCACTAGGCCATACAAGTTATAAAAGAAGTTGGAACCTGAGGGCATCTGCACCTAAGGAGTTACCTGGGCAAGCTTCCTGCGTGCATACCAGCGTGTTTTCCCCAACTCCCCGACTCAGCAATGACCCAATTTACAGCATTTCATTCGAATTATCCCTTCTGAGTGAATAAGATAGAAATAATCAACACACACTGGTATGCAACCAGTTAGCTTGCCCAGGTAATTCCTTGGGTACAGTTGCCCTCAGTTTCCAACTTCTTTTATGACTTGTATGGCCTAGTAGGCCATACAATTGAAAGCCTGGGTTCGATCCTGATGTGATCCAGAAATATATTTCTGTTCCACACGTGATTGTGTGTTGATTATTTATATATATATATATATATATATATATATATATATATATATATATATATATATATATATATATATATATATATATATATATATATATATATATATATATGA
>NC_089743.1:28233697-28268697 GCF_040412425.1 Macrobrachium rosenbergii | reverse complement strand
CAAACCTCGAAGGCATTGGTCTGGGTCTTGGCTGAGGCATGGTTGATAACTCGAGGTATTTTGACTTAATACGTGAATATATACATATATATATATATATATATATATATATATATATATATATATATATATATGTGTGTGTGTGTGTGTATATATGTATGTATGTATGTGTATATATATGTATGTATGTATGTATGTATATATATATATATATATATTTTATACGGATAGATAAAGGTATAGTTATACGCACATTAATCTACCTGTCCATTCCAATATGATAGCAAATTTTGAACTGGTTCGTTTGGTGATTATGAAACGTGAAATCCATTACCCGTAGATTAGATGTATTACAAAGGGAATATAAACCGTATGCATTCACATTCTGTTTTATATAAAAAAAGATAATAGTATACTTAATCGTACGAATCTCACTGTTAATTTTAATATTAGAAACAACTTTTCATTATAACGGGTAAAATTAAAATATAATTTAGTCTAGGATAATATGGACATCTTAATAAAAGAGAGAGAGAGAGAGAGAGAGAGAGAGAGAGAGAGAGAGAGAAAGAAAATATGCTAAATTATTTAAACGAGGGAATTCGACGAAGATTAAACAAATTTGTTATGGAGGGAGTGTGCGAGGGAAGTTAATCCACTTTTAGCGGAGGAATGGGGCGGGAGAAGGAGTTTTTAAGTGGGCAAAAATACGAGGATGAATCTGACATCAAAGGATGCGAGTTGTATCATTTGTTGTTGAACGAGAGAAATGACAATTTAAATCGGACCTGTAAAGGAAAATTGTGTATTGTAGCGATAAGACGGTGATATTGCGGAGGTAATGGAGGCGTTGAGTGACAAATTAAGGAACATGGGGTGCAGTGTCTCCGGTTTATTTGACTTTTTGTTTACTTTACTGTCATTTTTCTCAGTGCATATTTCGTTGTATGTATCTGACGTGTGAGTTTAATTGTTTATTTTTCTGCACCACTTGGTTACTCTTTCCTGTCTTTGACATCTATTCATTCAAAGGGTGGTTGATCTGATGCAAAGAAACGCTTTTAGATTTTTCCAGTATGGCTTCTGCTCTTTTCATGAAGTAGTTCGTTTTCACACGCCTTAGTGAATAAGTTTTTAAGTAGAGCTGTTTGGTCAAGGGTAAGCGACGGGGAATAGGTCAGGGATTGGAGGTAAGAGGGAATGTTGGGACCGTCGGTATGGGAGGTGGATGGTGTTAGCTGGGGGAGGGCGGGGCTGGGAGGTCTCATCTGTATTTTGTATTATTTGTATCTGGTATTAACCTTGCTGTTGGCCCTGGTTTAACTTTGCTGTTTTGCTTTGAGTTAACGTTCGGGTTGTTTTAGGTTTAACTTTGATGTTTTGTGGATGTAATTCACCTGCTCTTTTTTGTGCAGGCTGCGGTATGTTTCTTCTATTGTGAAGTTGAACAATTAATTACAAATGTATCTCCTTTCCTGTGAAGCATGTTCCATTCACAGATCAGTGACAGTTTTCTTAGTTTTATGCCCTCCCATCCCCCTCTTTCTCTCTCTCTCTCTCTCATAAATGTTATCCCTACCTCTCCCCCCCCTTCATACTTAGGCCCTTCATCTTATTCCTATTGGATTCCCCTATAGCCACCTCCTCACCCCTCAGGGCCTCCCATTCGCAGATGGACTGGGCATTTGGGTGAGGGGTTGGGTGAAATCTGCTTCGAATACTGTGTGCAAAGTGGCAGAAAAGGTTTTGAAGAGGATTTTAGTGACAGGAGAGGAGCCAGTGGGTGAGGGGAGCGTTGGGAGTAAGGGTATTGGGAGGATGACTGTAGGGAGAGCTGTGATTGGGTTTTTGAATGGGAGGTTTGATTGGTGGGGAGACTGGGGATTGCCAGGCTTTCTAGCTGGAAGTCTTTCCAGGTTAAATAAAATCTGCCATAGAAGCATAGTCGGCGCTGGAAAAGATTGTTTATATTTATTTACTAGCAAAGTGACAGGAGTGTTGTTTTCATAACCTTGATTTTGTTAACTGAACGAGTTTTGTGGAAAATTTTATCAAGACTGGATGACTTGAATAAAAAAATGGAATTTCAAGGTATTAAAATAAATAATGTCATCACCAAGGTGATATTTTTACCTTAAGAATTTTAGCATTCTCAGATATTTCTTTTTTTTTTTATACATATATGTATATATATATATGTATGTATATATGTGCATATATATATATTTATATATATATATATATATATGTGTGTGTGTGTGTGTGTGTGTGTATGTATGTATTTTAAATACACATATATATATATATATATAACATACATATATTATGCTTGTGTGTGCATGTTTTTGTGCCAACATGCATATGTGGCCATATTTTAATGTTTTGACTAGGAATCTTACATTTGATTATTTGTATGGACTTGTTACTTCATTAAGAACTTCATCTTTTCTGCGACATATTTGGTGATGTTACCATCAGTGTCTTTGGAGTATTTTTCAAATGATTTTGTGGGATAGATTTTGCAGTGTAATAACACCTCTTGCGAAATAGTTTTGTGTAGAGGGTAGATGCCACTGTCTTGAAGTTGATCTGAAGAGTTCTTTTTCCTGACTTTAAGTGTTTTTGGGGTTAGAAAAATGCAGGTACTCTGGCCTTCGCGACCATTTCTACTTATTTGGACTCTGCGGGTTTCGCGTTTGGTGCCGTATTCTTTTTTTTTTTTTTTTTTTTTTTTTTTTTTAGAAATATCGTACTTGCTGGAACATGGTTTTGAGCTCTTCTTTCCTTTTTAATATTTAGTGGAATTACTCCCTGAGGATGGGAGTTTTTCTTTCTCTCAGAAAAATGAGAGGAGAACAAAGAAAAAAGTTAAAAGTCTGGTACAAATGACGCTCTCCTCATTCCTACCCTCCGCCCTTTGCACACGGCCAGCGCGAGTCGTTATAATGGCTGGCATTTGCAAACAAAAAGCTTTTGAAGACGATTCGCCGTAGAGTTCTTTTGTGGCGAACAGTTTTATACAGATATCCTGAATTTATAATCGTGTTTGTGATAAACGTTTGATAGGCCCCAAAAATCCCAACAGTTTTGTGGGGAATAGCCACCCTTTTTTTGATATCTTATCTTATGCCGTTATGCTTTTAAGCTATAAAAGAAGATTGTCATCGATTTATTTGAATTTGGATAATTTCATTGTCGTAGAACACCGGGTAGGCAAAGTAGAAACTCTCTCTCTCTCTCTCTCTCTCTCTCTCTCTCTCTCTCTCTCTCTCTCTCTCTCTTTTTTGGTGGCACACGTAAGGAACACCATCAGTAGTATTCTTTGAAAGCATCATGTGGTTGCTTGCGCTGTAGCAGCCCTTTGGGATTATTCCTCTTCGGAGGCTTGGGGAATGAGGGAGAGCAGGGTAAGGCTTCTTGTGCCTCTTTAGAATATTTTGTCGCATTCCCGTCGACAAAAATATTTCATGGACGTCAGAACTCTTAAAAATATGTCTTGAAATTCTTTCTTTTTCTCTTGTAGTATTCCAAGAAACTCCGTGCGCCATCATGGACGCATTTGGCTAACGCAAGATTCCTTACGGTTGGTTTTGTTACATTTCCTTTTGATGATCGTTTTAGGTTATTGATAACATTTTTGTGTCGATAAGTTATTATTTGAATTGTAGAATATTCTTAAATATTGAAATTACTAACAAATGATATGCTTTTATGATAATGGTTTTTAATAGTTACTGGTCGTTTACGAAGTTGGTGTTGTTGAAATGATGCGGTTGTTTTTATTCGTCGTTGTTGAAATTATCATTCTTTTTATCCTCATGTCGTTTCAAGATTTTTCTCCCTCTCTTCTCTCCCCTGTCGATTTTGAGGTATCACTTCATTGCGGTGAAGTGGATTTCATATTTAAAAGGAGAATGTGATGATTTATGTATTATTAATATGGCGGTGGGGTGGCGTCTGAACTAAAGAAAGGATTAATTCTTGCTAGCGAATTTTCGGACCTTGAACAGTGGTTGGTTGTCGTGTGTGTGTGTGTATGTGTGCGTATTTATATCTTGTAATTGTGTTGTCGCAAACGATCACAATCTAAAGGCTTCTGCAACATCAGAACACTCGTCAAAAGTGAAATACCCCCCGTTTATACAAAGTGCACCACCGTCTGCACAGACCATCATTCTTCCACTTTCTCACAGACCATCATGCTTCCACTTTCTGCACAGACCATCATGCTTCCACTTTCTGCACAGACCATCATGCTTCCACTTTCTGCACAGACCATCATTCTTCCACTTTCTGCACAGACCATCATGCTTCCACTTTATGCACAGACCATCATGCTTCCACTTTATGCACAGACCATCATGCTTCCACTTTATGCACAGACCATCATGTTCCCTCTTCTATTCAGACTTTTTGCAGAGCTCCTGCTACCTTCACTGTATCGCTTTTTCTGTGATTCACCATTTTTCTTGTCAACTTCATCGTCCATCTAAACTTTACCTTCAGTAGCTTCTCAAACCAAAAGCTCTCTGTCTCTCTCTCCAAGCCCACCTCCTCGCTCTCTCCTCATTCTACTGTACATGGAATCAGCTCTCCCTCCAAGCCCATCTATTTCATTCATACTAGCATTCTCTGTGGCCTTTCTCCTCTTACAAGACCTTTCATACCCTTGCCCATGACCTCATTTCCTATACACGATTGCACCTACGTCTCCTCAGGTCTATCTTGCCTCGATGAAAATATTAAAGTCACTGAAATGTACAAATCTTATTTTGAGACCAACTGTTATCCGAATCAATCACTCGGCTGCTTACTTATTCTGACGACAGATTCCTTCATTATGAAAAAGCTAGTGTGGTAATGATCCAGTGGTTTCTTAATTCAGTAAAGACAGAAAATTGTATGCGGTCTCCGTTGTGTGATTTTTTAACTTGAAAGTAAGAAATAAGGAAAAAGTTGTAGCAGTTTTTCGAGTACGGTATTCTGGGGATTTGCTGGCCGCCATATTATGTTTGCTTTTGTATATAAATTGCAATGCAACTGCTTCGAAAGACCAGTATTATGTCATCAGGCTTAAACTGTTGAAGGTAAAAAAAAAAAAAAAAAACTACACCGGGGAATTGTTGAACAGCGAATGGAGTTGCCTTGGAATAGTGTCACACAATGGCACTCCATTCATAGGAGCCGAAAGTCTTGACCTGCTTAAAAGCTGCTACATTCGCGAGGGACTAGTTAGTGCATTATTGAATGGGTGTACCAGTTGAATTCGTGTTTCCGCCAGCGTCTCGTTTCTGCCGAAAGGAAGTGATTTTGATTGGTGGTTGTGAGATGTTTGCCCTTTCCCCTTTGAGTCTTGTTCTTCGATCCTCATTGGGAACGTCTGGTTTTCTCGTGAAAGTTCACTTTTTGCACTAGTGGCATGTGCTTTCTTATGGGTAAATATACTCGTTGTGAGTATAGAGTACTTTGGCTATCAAACATACTCACAAACATAGACCCCACTGTCTTGTTTATCTCTGAAGCCAAGCCTTTCCCTGCCAAGGGAAACCGCGTAATATTAATATACTTGCGCGTGCACACAAACACACACACACACGCGCACACACACATATATATGTGTGTATGTGCGTGTAGGTACGTATGTATGTATGTATATGTACACACACATTATGTATATATACATATATGTATATATTGTATATATATACATAATTTTGTCATTCGCATATCAAGCTGTTTGGTTCCTTGTGTTATTTTAAAAAATTGGATACCCAGATAATAATTTGAAAGCACGAACATATTTGCTGTTGAGATCCAGTAAATGCTATCCCGGGAGTGTTGGCGAATACCTTTTTTTGTGTTTTATTGATAAACATATACGATATATTGGAAAATCCGCTCCTTCAGGCTAATAAGTGCCCCCAGTTAATTCAATAGCGCAAGGCCAAGTTACGGCGCGTGTGATTGTTTGAATCTTGTATCCTTGCATACATTTATATAATGTTATACATAAATACAAACATACAGTTGTTTGTGCATTTGTAGAAATATGTGATGTTACAGGTGGGGAGTTAGTTTGATTTTCATAACATAATTTTTTTGTGTGTGTGATTTAAAAATATTTGACGCTCACTCCGTAAAGGAAGGCCGTCTTTGAAACTTGTGTGCAATTCATAGATTTAGTGATGGTAGACTAAAAAATTAATAAATAAGAGTGAATTGAAAATAAAGGAGAAAATTATTCTCTGTATTTAGAAGGAAAATGAACAGCAGTGCTTTTTTGCATAGTATTCCTTTGTTACAGCAAAAGGAACAGTGGGTGTTATTATCGATTAGATTTTCTTTTAGGGTAGGACGCCTCAGCTTTACTTGACAAATGCAAGAATCATGACCTCGTGTTTAGCCCTGTACTTAGGTAGCATTTGGCTTTGCCTTTGTAGTAGAAATGTTGGAATTTTGTCGCTAAGTTTTGAATGGTAAGGGACATCGACATTTCTCTCTCTCTCTCTCTCTCTCTCTCTCTCTCTCTCTCTCCTCCTCCTCCACCTCCTCCTCCTCCTCCTCCTCCTCCCCCGCGCACCGAAATCCAGATGTGTAGTCAAGTGTATAATTGGATGAGACTTTCTTGTATAGCGGCGAAATAAATCGCAGCGAAAGTTTTACGAGAGTTTTTGAATATTCGTCATTTTGGTCGCATGAACATGTTGAAAGGGGCGCCGGTGGGGGAATGGGTCAGGGGAGGATGAGCCTGGGAAGACCGGAAGGGGCGGGAGGATGGTACACGGAAGAGATAGGCTTTTGGGAGGTTAGCAGCCGGTGCATCGGGGCACCTTGTGATGAGTCTCGGCTAATAATGTGATCATTGTGATGGTTTTATCTATTATTTTTACGTCCCTCTAACAAGTAATTTTTTAGAAATTTTGATTATCGCTTAACTGATTTTGATTTCTAAAAAAAAAAAATTACAAGTTACAGATTCCTAGTGGTTCAGGAATATTTAGTTCCTTTCTACTGATATGATGATGTAAGATCATATATTCTTTTTTGTTTGTGTGCGCAAGATGCTCCTCGCTGTGACATTTGTGCTTTCAAAATTCTCTGAATATTTGGTCTGGGTGGAGAAATCCTTACTATTATCTAGACAATTTTAATAATAACTATTTGGTTTTATTATGGTTTTTTAGCTTTTGTAGCAATTCACGATGGTCCTTCCATTGTTAGTTTTGCATCGATATCTTTCTCACTACTTGAATTCCACATCCTATTGGATACACTCCCAACCTAAATGTGTATCCAGGCTGCTGTAAAGTATGTTGGCAATTTTTGTTTCGGTTAATGCTTGATCAACATTTCAAGAGGTATTTTGGCAGGCCAAGGTAGCCCTTCGGGAATTGTAAAGTAATTTGAAATTTCCCTCAAATCTATGATGAAATTAATGAAGGAAATTCTTGTGTCTTGCATGCTAGATTCTATTCCACTATGTCATCATTGTCCATTGCTCCCCAGTGTTGTCATTCTTCCTTGTTTCATCTTCTTTGCTTTTTCCATTCTTCCTCCCTCTCGTCAACCTGTTTCCTTCCATTATAGTAATTCTTTTCTGAGCCTTTTTTTTCTTACATCATCATCTGTTTTTTTTCCTTTTTATCCCATTTTCCCCGTTTTCCTTCTTTTCATCGCTTAATTTTTTCTCACTATCTTCATAGTCTTTTCTTCCATTCTAGCATTGTCTTCAACTTTCAGCATCCTCTTCTTCCTGTTTATCTTCCAGTATTCTCACTTCCTACTTTCTTACATCCTGCTTTCCTCTTATCCACTTTTTCTCGACCATCGACTTCCCTCCTTTTCATCATCCTCATTTTCTCCCTTCCATCGTTGCCTTTCCTCCTGTCTTACATATTTTCCCTGCTTCAATCACGCCTTTTCCTCTGTTTTCATCAGCTCTCTTGTTTTCTTTGACACGTCGTCCTCGTATCCTCCTTCGATACATCTTCCTTTACTTCCTTCCCTCAATATTTTTGTTACATGTATACTTCATCCTTTTTTTTTCATCAGAGTTGAGCGCCTTTAATGTTGTTTTCGTCCAATTCCTATCTACAATTTTAGTTTTCTGTAAAAAAAAAACTATTGTGCCGGCTTTGTCTGTCCGTCCGCACTTCATTCTGTCAGCACTTTTCTGTCCGAACTTTATTCTGTCCGCACTTTTTCTGTCCGACCTCAGATCTTAAAAACTACTGAGGCTAGAGGGCTGGAAATTTGTATGATGATCATCCACCCTCCAATCATCAAACATACCAAATTGCAGCCCTCTAGACTCAGTAGTTTTTATTTTATTTAAGGTTAAAGTTAGTCACAATCGTGCATCTGGCAACGATATAGGATAGGCCACCACCGGAACGTGGTTAGTTTCATGGGCCGCGGCTCATGCAGCATTACACTGAGACCTCCGAAAGATAGATATATTTTCGGTGGTCTTGATTATACGCTGTAACGGCTGTACAGAAAACTCGATTTCGCATTTTTTACTTGTTTATTTGTCATTCCCTTTACACACTTCTTTCCTCCTCCTCCTCCTCCTCCTCCTCCTCCTCCTCCTCCTCCTCCTCCTCCTCCTCCTCCTCCTCCTCTCTCCTCTCTCTCTCTCTCTCTCTCGCGTATTGTTTTTATTTTTATTTATTTATTTTATTTTTTTTTGCTTGTTTCCCCCTTCATTCCCTTCCCCAATCTGCTGACTTTCTGCGTTTGTGAGGGGAAGAACCATTAATGGATTCATATGTCGCATTGTCACAAACACTTGTCACATTTATGCCTGGTTATGGTCGAACACGAGTCATGGCTTTACATTCCAGATTTCGTGAGATTTATCTTTATTTTTGTTTTTAATTTTTTTCCCGTGTTGGAGGAAGTTGTTAGTTTTATGACAGATGGTGATATCATCATTTCCCTGATGACATGGAATTTTAGTGATTGCGGCGTCTCATGGAGAACCTGTAGTAGTGTACTGACAATTATTTGCTTCTTACTTATTGGCTGCTGAAAAGGCTACTCTGCTCATTTGTGCAATGCCATTTAAATATTTAATAAGCGTTCTCGTTTATGTTAATGTTTGATGCAAATTTAAATTAAAAACTGCCGACGTCACTCGTGCAGGTGAATCCAGTACACTCTACTCAGTGAGAGTAAAGACTAGTGGATATCGGATATCTTTCGAATTTGACTCTACATTATAATTTATGCTTGATGATACTTGTGTGTCCATTTACGGGTTCCTTATTTTGATTAAGAATGGTTTTAATCGATTCGAACTCATATATATATATATATATATATATATATATATATATATATATATATATATATATATATATATAAATATAAGTATGTATTGTGTGTGTAAGTGTGAGTTTTGTTGGTGTATGAGGGTTCTAGTAGTGCATTAGTATGTAAAAACTTCTACTCTTTAATTTTTGCCGCTGGCTTAATCAATGTGTATATAGTCATGCAGGTGTGTTTTAGTGTATGTGTATATATATATTATATATATATACATATAATTTAAACTCTGTGTCGACTTCGTTAACAAGAATTTAACACAGATGTAATGTTTCTGTTAATGATCCACTCGTGCATAATGAATCAGATGATATAACGACGTTGGAATGTTGTTCTCGAAAGTTAAGGTCATGGGAGCTGTAATGAGAGAGAGAGAGAGAGAGAGAGAGAGAGAGAGAGAGAGAGAGAGAGAGAGAGTCTTCCTTTGCTGAGACAAGTCTGTCTTTACGTTTGAAAATCATTTTGATCGAAAGCCGATGTCTTTTAACCACATTCTATATTGCTCATTTTGATTTGTTAACGTTGTTGTCGAGTACTGTTATTTTTCTTGATTATGTTTGGTATATACATTTATAAGCCTCCCAGACTCTCTCGTAACTTTCTTGAGTTTTTATATTGCAAAAACCAAAAAAAAATTTTATGTGAAAACGTATTATCAGGCAATATTTCGTTTAGAAATATTTGTTTTGTTTCTGTAAATTTTGTCTCTATTTCCAGATAAATATCTTTGTGCAAAATGGAAAAATGAAAATTTCTTCCTTCGAAAATAGAATAAGCTATGAGTCGTCGTTGAAAATAGTTGTGAAATTGGAAAAATCATAGCAGTGGTGATGGCATTTGAAAATCTGTGCTGAGATATTTGATAAGTTGTCAAGATCCATATCACGTGCTGTGAATGAAGTGAAGCAGTGGAAATAAGACGTTAGATAGAAAAATATATCATTATAGTTTTGTCGGTAATGAATGAACGGTTTTCAACATCTGCGAAATGTCCATCTCATTAAGGCCAAGGCTTCGGTGGAGATGACCTGAGGTGACCCCCAGGTGACCTGAGGTAACTCACCCTCCTCTCCTAATCGCCAGTCCCACTGGGGGTGCCCCAGAAGGAGAGACAGGGGGTGTTGTTGTAATTTTGTTGACAGAGGTATCAGCGTCACTGTAGGCTTGCATGTAGCCAGAAGCTAAGGTTTGTCTGATCATTCTTATTGTTATTAATTTGGTGTCGTTGTGTTTGTTTCTCTTGCAGCAGAAGGTCCTTCTGTGGGGCCTGCAGCAGGTAGCAGCAGAATGAGGCGTGGGTGTTTCCCTTCCCATAATTCGCCAGCGCACCTGCTGTTCTCGCCTCTGCTCCTGCTCCTGCTGGCCGCCGCTTGCTCGGTGGTCACCGCAAGTAAGTCATTTCAATTTTCTGTTTTTGTTGCTGGATCTATGATGGTACCTACTCATCTGTTATTTATGTCACATTGATTATTGATAGCAAAATAAATGTTCATATTTCTGTGGTTGTGTGTCATAGCATATACATTGTATAAAACATGGAAGTGGAGTTATGAATGGACCTGTCTTGAAGGCACTGTATTGTAGGAGTGCCTTTGGGACAGTCATGGGTGTGCAAGATTTATATTTCTTTTCAGACTCTCAGACACACCATAAAACTAGTTCCCTTACTTTGGACGCTTGCATAAACTGTCCTAACTTGTGGATACAACGGTAAAGTCAATCATTTTGGGCGAAGAATTTTTTCAGGGTACACTTTTTTTTTTTTGTATCGCATCTTTAATATTGGCCCCTTTTCGTATATTGGTTTTTTCACATCTATGTTTTTAGGTTAGAGATTTAAAGGAGATTTTGTAAAGTTAGTATTATAGTTTTTTTATGTTACATTTTTTATTTTATCCACAGTCAAACGCATCTCATTAGTTTCTGTTCCCGGTCTTTCGTTATTAATTTAGCAAATTATTACTCGGAGTCATAGAAGATTGTAACGGTGATTTACGGCTATAAAGATATTTCGTCGTGTTTTTATTCCCCCGTCCCGGGTTTTAGGTGAAGGAGAGAGAGAGAGAGAGAGAGAGAGAGAGAGAGAGAGAGAGAGAGAGAGAGAGAGAGAGAGAGAGAATGATAATGCATCGAAGGGATCCCAGCTCTAGCATACACTGTGGAATGGGTTCATTAGGAGCATGCATACATTTAGGTCAAAAGGGAAGCAAGCGGGCGGTCAACCCCAATACCTGCAGCACTCGCATGCTAACTATAAGGGGTTGGGGTGTCGGGGTTGGGGGAGTGATTGTGGAAAGTGAACCAAAAATACGAGGTAGAAAGGAGGAGGCGTGCTTTTCATTCACAACAAATTGAAAATATCTTAGCAAGGGAAATGAACTGTTGGAGGTTGAAGGGATGTATGATGTTGAGAGAGAGAGAGAGAGAGAGAGAGAGAGAGAGAGAGAGAGAGAGTGAGAAATAATGGTGGGATCGTAGAGAGGGGTAGAGAAAAAAGGAAAGTTGCTGGGAGAAAATTAAAAAAGGGAAAGAAGTGAATAACTGAGTGCAGGAAGAGAAGATTGAATGTCGGAGGTGGAAGAATTTCTTTTTGGAGAGAGGGAGACAGAAAGATTCCTTGATTAATGAAAGACATAAGCTCTCAAATGTGTTGCAAGGAGACATTAATTCACAAATGTGTTGCAAGGTCAGAATAAGTGAGAATAGGTTACATGAAAAAATTTAAGCATTAGACATGCTCTCCTTGGACGTTTGGGAACCCTTTTTTGCTCATAATTTGTTGTTCATCCAGGAGCCCTGAATTTAAACATTTGAATGTAAACAATATACTTATACTTTAGTGTGTATGTTAAAATGTATTTTGTGCATGATATGTATATGTATAGATGTATGTGTGTGTGTGTGTATATATATATATATATATATATATATATATATATATATATTTATATTTGTGTGTGTGTGTGTTTGTTTATGTGTATGTGTACAGTTATATATATATATATATATATATATATATATATATATATATATATATATATATATATATATATGTGTGTGTGTGTGTGTGTGTGTATATACAGTTATAGTATATATATATATATATATATATATATATATATATATATATATATATATATATATATATATATATATATATATATATATATATTTGTGTGCGTGTGTGTTTGTTTATGTGTATGCGTCCAGTTAGAGTGATATTGAATTCGTACGTCAATTTTCACGTTAAGCATTCTTAGGTAGATGGAAAATAAAATCTGAACTAAAAAGATTTCTTCAAATGTCTATTTGCAGTTTTACCAGAGGAGAATGTATGACAAGCTAGGTAAACGTAAATTTAAAGTGAAGGTTTTTTTTCAAGAGTGACATGTTTATAGTTTGTGTATCTGTGTGGTTTTTTTATGAGTTTGTGTATAAATGAAATCCCGTATCTGAATATGCCATGACAAGAAAGGGGGGGACTGCCTGGAATGCTTTCCGAGGATCCTTCACGATAGAGTTCGTCTTTTAGAGTGAGGCCGTAGATAGGAGGTGCATTACTTAGGGTTATCCTATTGAAATAACTACTAATAAGTGGTTTTAGTAAAATAGTACGAATTGAAATGAACAAGGTCAACAATAGCATGTTTTCATGTAAAAACAGATTGAAAATATTTTGGCTAGTGAGCCCAGGGTAGTAGATGAGAGAGAGAGAGAGAGAGAGAGAGAGAGAGAGAGAGAGAGAGAGAGAGAGAGAGAGAGAGAGAATCGGCTGGGAAAGGGTGAAGATAGTTGAAGAGCGTAAAAATGCAGTGGATGGTAAAGTTGATGTATTAGAAGGGAGGAAGCGACGATTGAGGGACAAAGTAAAGTTGCCAAACGAATGGCTCAATAAAAGGGCGACAAAGTAAGGGAGTTTATTGATATAAGGGAGTGTAAGGATGAGTTGCGAAAGCAAAGGGGACCAGGAGTGGATGATGTTATTGCTCTGCTGAGGAGATAGAATTGTTAACGAAAGAAAAATCAACAAGCGTGGAAGTTTCAAAAAGGAAGTCGAGTAAATGCAGTCATATAAAAGGAAATAAATGTTGGTAAAACGTCCATTTGTGAAGATTCAGAGGAGACGAGATAGTTGGGGTGATGGGAGTCACATGGTGTAGGGAAAAAGGCCCAACGCTACCGAGAGTTTTATTCTAACTTCGTTTTTATGCGAAAGCCAATTTTGTATTTGGTGTTGTAGGCTCGAGGAACGGCAGGAACATCCTTGTCCCCGAACCGTACAAGATGTCAGATTTACTGACTGTTTTCCTTTCCTCCCAAATTATTCATGCTCTGCCTCTTAAGTGTATTCTTGCTTTTAATCCAGTCCGCCTGTTTCGCTTTCTACATTCCCCTGTAAGACCATGTTTCAAAATCGTTTACATGGAAGACTTTAAAAAAAAAAAATTCGCTCATCCTGTTCTTTAAACCAGAGCTGAAATTTTACTCGGGGGTGCATATTAGTAAATGTAATTTAAATTGCCTTTTACCCTATAGTTTTTGCAAAGAATCTCACGACGGCGAGACTAAAGTTAAAATTCATACTTTTTTGTATTCTAAAACTTCTAGTCATTTTTTTGTCCGCATTTTTCTTCGTCTTTTGAAATAGTTTTTGGATGGGAAAAATTAGTCTAACGATGTTTGTTTATAGCGATATTTTAGCTTTATGTCTAAAGGAAATGATGGATGGAAGAAAACAAAAACACATGAAGTGTGAAAAGAATTTTTGTTTGCAAACCTCACCAGTGGGAATTATGTAATAATTCTATTTTTCCTAGACACAGTTGCATACGCCTGATGCTTCTTTTTAGCCTTAAATGTTGGAATTGCTACACTGATTTGTATACCTTTAATTGAACAACAACCATGTTGTCTTGTTAGACACAGTTTTAGGTTCTTCATTCTTTTTTTTTTTTTGGGCTCAAAATCAAAATAAAGTCTCTCAGCAGCTTGGCAGTTGCAACGTTGTGGGATAATGGAAAAGGGAATAACGAACAAGCCTCAATTATCCCTCTTCCCCATACCCCCCAGGCCCTTGCCCGAAATACAAACAAACCAAATGCCACAAAGGAAGAAATGAAACCAAAGCCACTGATAATGCCCAACTGAATGCAATGATTGCAGCCTTCATTAATGATTCATCAGTCGGCTGCTGACGGAATTCAGTATTGAGCAACGGTAATCAATAACTATGACGTATGGACGGGTTTCAATGTTAATAATAGATACCATGATGGCCGGTGACAGTATATCTTCGCTTTTTTTTCTTTTTTCTTACATTTGTTTACTATTTTTATGTATTAATCATCATCATTATTAATTATTATCATTAGTAATGTTGTTATTGGTAAATCAAATTTGTCTTTTGTTTTTCCGTTAGGTAATCCTTTTCCCTCTGATCATTGAGTAATATTTGACGTTTACTCTTCCCCTAAAAATAATTCTCTCTCTCTCTCTCTCTCTCTCTCTCTCTCTCTCTCTCTCTCTCTCTCTCTCTCTCTCTCTCTCTTTGTTGTTCGTACTTTCAGGTATATTGAAAGATTATTGATTGAATTTTTGAACCTCTTAATCATTTTAATTAGTTTTTAGAGTCCATCTTGATCATGGGTGACCCGTTGTTGTTTTATGAAAGCATGAAATAGGCTGGTGGTGATTTATCGTTCCAAATAAGAAATTCCTTCTTTTACGCTGTTACGGGGAAGAGAAATGAAGATTGGTAGTGAAGGAAAAAAAAATTATCCTAAGAATCTCTGACTAATTATGAAAGGTTTTTATCAGAACTCCAGTCGTTCATCCACTAAACTTAGCTACAAAATTTCTTGTAAGGATAAGAAATGGAATCCCATTAGAGAGAGAGAGAGAGAGAGAGAGAGAGAGAGAGAGAGAGAGAGAGAGAGAGAGAGCAACATTCGTTAAAAGAAAAAAAAGACTTGGGTTTTGCCTTGTTGATGTGAACCCCATCGAATGGAGAGAGGAGGTATTGGTATCCCTTTTCCTTCCTTCCTGCGCCTCCTGCCTCCCTGTCAGTCCCAAAAACCAACAATGGCCAACTCCAATGCTGATGAGACCATTTTGAACAATGACTGCCTCTCGTATATAGAAGTATATGTGTATACACAGCATCGTCGCTTTCTTTATAGAGACGTATCTGTGTGTGTAACAAAAGGAGGCAGCGGGTTGAGTTGGTGTGGAGAGATATGAGAGGGGCTTTATCCTCTGAAATGGGAAGGAGTCGAAATAGGAGAAGTGGAAAGTAATGTGAAAGTTGCCACTGAAGCTGTTTAGAATCGTTGTTTGAATAAAAATGAATATTTCAGTAGAATGAGAATATAAGAAAGAACTCGGGCAGGGCACGTCAATTAGATGGGGATTTTTGAAACTGGTAAGTAGGTTTAGATACAAATGTCTATTTTACCCACGAGAAAATTTCGATAATAGTTTCTCTCGCTGTAAAGGAAGCGTAAGGTATTTGAATTGTCTTAGATTAAACCTTTACATTGTCACCGGAAAAGTTAAAATACATATTTCGCTAGGAAACGAAGTGAAATTCGAATGGTTATGCCCATATAATTTAGTAGTGCTTGAAAGTAAACAGATAGGTATTTTTCTTTTAAGATCTTTCTTGATCTAAAATACCTTTATCTAAAAACCTTCGTTATCTAAAATACCTTTGAGGTGTTTGCCCTGGAATTATCTCCATGAGAAACATTTGCGGAAATATCCACTGTAGAAACTTTTGCCCTAACAGTTATTGGAGTTGATGAGAAAAAATACCCAGGAATGGACATTAAAGAAATGATTGAGACACAAGGAATGTGTGATGAGGAAAAGGAGAGGTAGAGTTGAAGCGTAAACCAATTAGTTTTTGGAAAGGACGAAATAAAATTGGGTGGGAGAAGAAGAGGGAGAATTAGAAATGGGAAGGAGTATTAAGCCCTGTGGAAATTGTAGAGGTAGATTGGAGTGAAAGGAAAAAGGGTAAGAAGAGAATAATGAAAAAAAGGATTACGGGATAAAATGGGAGTAAAAGAAGAATAATTGGATGCATTTCGGTGGGTAAAATTATAAAGAGAAATTTGGCAACTGAATAAGAGTGAAGAAAGAGGCTGTAATAACGGAACTTTCATTTCAAGGAGTCGTCTTTCCTCATCCTCGGGTCAGTGTACCATTTACGCAAATTGAGAGGAACTGTATTAGGAATAATACGGTATTTACTGTATTTTATATTGTGTGCGTGCTACTCTTGTTGTAACTATTCCTTGTTCAGTTGAATAGTGGCTTTTCTTACTCTTATTTTTGGAAATTGACCTATCGGGTCCTTATGTATTTACCTCATTTTAAACATATTTTTATGTAGTTTTATTTGACGAGTTTATTTTGTGTGAATTTGCTATAGCAAAATCCATGACTCTTCGTAGCTAAGCCCCGCCAAACTACGCGCCAGTGATTGGCTAGCTCTCGAAAGGGGAATGACGTCACGCTAGTTAACAGTCCATATGATTACAGTACGGATTTGACTCCGTCCGGTATTGTTGAGATTCGTGCATGAATGATGATACCACAGATTTGAGTTCGCGGAGTTGTGAAGTGTGCGATTGATATCTCCGATAAAAGATATATAAAATTATATACCATTATGAAGATCTTGGATCATTCTGTCTGCGCATCCTTTTTTTTTTCTTTTGATCATGCGCAGCCTAAATACACAAGCATCTTTTTTTTTTTTTAATTGGTGTTGGCCTACATAAGCGATTCCATATAGACCACAATAATTGAAATGAAGCATAGACTTATGCAGCCAATTCCGATATTAGGGTATTAATTCATCATAATCCTGCGTGTCAAATGTTAATATCATTGTGAGATTAGGCCTACATATAAAATTCTTATATTTTGAGGCAATGACAGGGCATGGGCCTACACATCAAATTCTTATATTTTGAGACAATGATAGGGCATGGACCCACATGTCAGTTCTTATGGCAAATAGTTTTCCACCCGTATCTGTTGGAAATAGAGTAGATTTTGATTAATATAGTAGCTCCGACCATACGATATATAACGTATATGCATACGATGAAATGTACACGTATAAGCATGTACATGTGCACATACATGTGTGCTTGCATCGATGGCCATAGTAAATGTAACGCCACTTATACCACAGAGAATAAAATACACACAACTATCGAACTGCTCTCCGTGAATTATATTGAAAATATATTTACAAAAAGGGTAACAAATTATATTACTGTGGTGATGAGTAAATATAAGGTTGCTGTAGCATATCTATGAAAATGAAGGCTATGGTAGGAAGGCATCATAAGATACTTAACGAAATAAGGAAAAAATAAATGATAGCTGAAAAAGTTGTGTATGAGATGATCCAAACCAGTCTGCGAGTAGCCCATGAATCGTTTTGCTTTCGGGGGCATTCTTGTAGATTACCCTGATGGACAAAAGGATACATAAGAGTCAGTAAATTCTCTCTCTCTCTCTCTCTCTCTCTCTCTCTCTCTCTCTCTCTCTCTCTCTCTCTCTCTCTCTTGTTAGGAGAATATTCTAGCGAAGACTATATTCATTCAGATCTCGATTACTTGTATTTAAAACAAATGACTAAATTTCAGTTAACGACAGTAGGCAGATAATCATTTACACTAGTATTTTATGAATAGGTCTATGTTTATTCTGCAATGTTAGGCTACTATATGAAAATTGTTCAAATATACTATAAGCACATAACAGCAGCAACAAAAACAAGAATAACCACAACAATAACTACAATAAAACGGCTGAATATAAGACAGGCCTTTAATCCAAACGTCATAAGCTGCGCAAACCAACCAAAAGACGTAGGACATTATAGGTCTACGTCGTCTTTTATGATCCTGTTATTTCGAAAGGAGATAATGTCCCTAACAAATTTCTCAGCAATTATATCCAGCATGACTCGTATAGCCTATCATACTGTAACTTTAAGTCTAACACAGGCATATTCTGGTTCAGTAGAATGCAGTCACTGCTTGTCATCCCATCGAATGTGTAAACGATTGCAAGGAAATCGATTTTATGACTTAAAATGTAGTAAAATATCCTAAAATCAGTATGAAATGCCAGTCTGCATAGCTCTGAGAAAGTCTTTGTGTTTAAATTTAGAATGGCGAACACGCTTGGCAGTATCAGACGTAATTATCATTGTCCTGTAATTCAAGTGAACCGATTCGAACGCAAACATTCCGTGTCACCTCCAAGGTCAGCTGAACCTCATTTACGAAACACAACATTGCAGCATCGAGGAACACTCCAGATTTCATTCATATATTCCTATTTTTTTACCATTTTTAGGGAGATGTGTATTATGATTTTATTTCAGGGGATAATATAACGTTTCCTTTTGATAATCAGTAGAACTTATTTTAGTTCGGTAAAACAGCCATTGCAAAATTACTGAAGATTAAAAGAACCACAGATTAACCAACTTTTCGAAACCATTGCCAACCAATCAGCTTCAGGGAATGGTTGTGACGTAAGCTGTGGGCGTGGCTTAGCTGCAAAGAGCGGTGGATTTTGCTATAGTTGGTATTGAATTACCCTACGAAAGCCAGAGTAAGATGACTCCATAAAACAGAATGATCTTTAAAGAAATTGTTTCTCTAGTGGTTTATGAATGGAGTGTTGATTATCTTCCCCTCTAAGAGGACAATAATTAGAGTAACTTGGCAATAGCTTGATGTAAAGAAACTGAAGGGCCATGACAATTAGAACAATTAAATGTTCTGTGAAGCAAGTGGACCCAAGAAGTTCTAGGGAATATTTATCCAATTTCACAAAAGCAGCAAATAGGTTTCAACGTTGTGTTTCTCTGTTCTACAAGACTCTCTCTCTCTCTCTCTCTCTCTCTCTCTCTCTCTCTCTCTCTCTCTCTCTCTCTCTCTCTCTCTCTCTCTCTCTTCCCCTGCATGTAATATCTTCCTTTCATTTAGTTGAGAAGCTGGTTCTCTTCTGTTTCACTCTAGTTTCAGCTCGCAGAGGAGAGGAGTGGCATGTGAAGAACGATGCAGTACCTTTTGCGTGAAAAGACGAGTCAGCCATGTCTGACCAAATCTAGCGCTGTCACCGCGAGGAAAGTGCTATGATTCGGGAAACTCAGAGGAGGTCAAAGAATTCCGTAACTGTCGGAGTAGATGTCATGAAGGAATGATCAAAGCAGACTTCGATCTCTTTTGTCAGTTATTCCATATGAATTATTAGTTATAGTCTAATAAAAATTTTTGCCAGGATTATTTTCACATGAAAACTTCTTGGACAAGTAGCGGTCCCTCTGCCTAGTCCATTTCATACAGAAACAATAAAAACAAGGTATGAGGTAAAAAATAAATAGGGATGTAACTCATGGCTGTAGTATTAGAGGAATAGTGTTATATGATAAGGAAGAATTGGGAAAAGAGATATAATTGCAGTCTAGTTGCAAATGGAAAGAGTCATTTCCAAACAATAGAAAAATGGCCGTTCAAAGCACAAAGATTTTTTGAAATTTTTATTTTGGCCGTTCAAAGGAAACATCGGAGGAGACCGCGCGGCAGCATGACCTGCTATGCAATGTTTCTCGGGGAGTACTTTGATATTTACAAATCCAGTGGCAGGTCATCAGACCAAACATTCATAAATCAAATGGGTCAGCTCTGCTGTGTCGATCCCGCTAGAAAAAATGGGCCTTGTGAATTAGGTATGGAAGATATCTAGAGAGTGAATGCAGATTTACCGAAAACAGATTCATATGATTGACATTAAGCCTATGATGGTTATAACGAGTAATTAAAAATGTAGGGTGTATACATGCTGTGAAGAAAAAACTATTTGAACTAATATATATACATACTATATATATGTATATATATAATTATAGTTTTGTAATTTATACGTATACGATTTATAAAATACTCAGAGAACTTACAATCAGAGGAAATTACATATGATAAGTGCATGCGCACTGATCAGGTTTTGACCCTAGACCGTTTAAGTTTAACACAGTGAAAATATGGACTATCCATTCGGCTGTCGAGGCAGCCGGTTGGATAAGTCCATGTTATCTCGGTGTCAAAATCAAAGGACACAAGTTCTCATCTTGAGCGGGCTAGATATATTCATCCCATAATTCCCCTGGGTGGAAGGTATTCCCATGGTATATATAATCTAACGTTAAGAGGGCCTTTGTGGCTGTGTGTATACACACATATATATACATATATATAATATATATATATATATATATATATATATATATATATATATATATACATATATATATATATATATATATATATATACACATATACATATATATACTATATATATATATATATATATTTATATTTAAAAAGGAGAGAGAGAGAGAGAGAGAGAGAGAGAGAGAGAGAGAGAGAGAGAGAGAGAGAGCGCCTTTGAGTTGGATACAAATGAGGAGATGAGCGCTGCAACAGCTGCTCAAAGAGAAGAGAATTTGGGAAAATAGTGTAGAGGAAACTGGAAAAAGAAATAGCGTCTGCGAGATGTGTAGAAACTTTACTTAAAAAAAAAATAGAGAACAGGAGAGATGGATGTAGATTCCGATTAAAAAAGCATAGATATTTCCGTGTGATAGTCGGGATAAGGAATTGAAAAGAAGAGATTTTATTGTCTATTTCTATTTTTCTATTCTCTTATTCGTCGCGAAACTGTTTGTGTTCCAATTGTGGTAACGTGAAAAGATTATGAAGTATGGAGGAAGAATGATCAAAATCAGTGGTTTCACTTAGTTTTGTTTTTCCGGTACCTGATAGAACTGAGGGACAGATATTTCTTATTGCCAGTGGACGACCCTTGTCTCTTATCACTGAGAATTGATTATTGCAACGAAAATGATGGTGGCTCTGAGGGGAAAAAGTCATCGAGTGAAATTTGTCTTTGGTTCTTGACGGAATTGACGTCGTTTATTATACTCGTGCAGGTCAGGTAGCCAGGGCGTTTTTTGCTTTTATCCATTTTATTTCGTGTTGGGTTTGGGACATATTTTTGCTTATATTTTTTAGGGCTTGTGTATAGGCCTCTACGTAGCCTTTTTTTTTTCCATGTATATTAAGTGTGATTTCATTTTATATTTTATCATGTATATTATGACTGAACGATTACAGGTATTTTCAGTCCAGAAATATTACCTGAAGCCTTGTTAAAGTAAGAAGTCCGTCAGATTAATAATAAAATCGCACAATTTAAAATCACTTTTGGAATTGATCTGTGAGGTTTTTGCGGCTGTAAAGTAAATTTCGAATAAGATTTGAACACAGACAAAATATTCAGCAAATTACTTGCTGCTTCGGCCTACCTAATAATTGTTTGATATTTTATATGTAACTGGTCAAGGTAATATAGTACTAGTGAGGAAGCATTAATATGGAATAGAGATACGCCATTAAGTGTAAATGGATTTTCTGTTCAGATTTAATCTCTCAAAGGCCCCGAATATTGGTCCCTTTTCCGATGTTCCGGCGAGGGCTAGAAAAACGGCTTGACACGGCCGGTTACGATTCATTTTTAGCACAGCTGGCGACGGGAGGCCATTTTCGTTCGGGGGTGATTTTCCTTGAAGTCACGTAGAACACCTCCTGCTGAGGGCGGCAGACGAAAACCTTGCTGGGAGGAGAAGAAGAAGAAGAAGAAGAAGAGGAGGAGGAGGAGGAGGAGGAGGAGGAGGAGGAGGAGGAGGAGGAGGAGGAGGAAGGAGGAGGAGGAGGAGGGAAAGAAAAGGAAAGAAAAAAAAAAGACTGCAAATGTACCCCTTCCTCAGTCCACCTCCCTTGGTTCCCCTTCCCTAGTTTCTCTCCAAACAGGGGTAATACCCCCCCTGTTCCTCCACCGCCTTTTTTACTCCTCCTCCTCCTCCTCCTCCTCCTCCTCCTCCTCCTCCTCCTCCTCCTCCTCCAGTATGTTTCTTACCGTCTTCTCTTCCTCCTCCTCATACCCCTCTCCCATGTTTCCCAAACCCCCACCATTTCCGTCTCTGCTATCCAGTGGGGATTTTGACAGGGCAGAAAAATAAAGGTGCGCTTTTTAAAAGGTCGGATTTGTGAAAAATATTCGCCTGAATGACCGTATTCTTAGTTTGCTCTGAGAGAGAGAGAAAGAGAGAGAGAATTTCTACACAACGTGAAGTTCAATGATATTTCCGCACTTAGCAAAAGTTCTTTTTAATTTTATGTCTGTTATATAAACTTACTTCATTTGTATTGCTTTCGAAACTGTAAAGGTTTCCTATATTTGGTGTTGAGATTTGGGCTATACATACTAAGGTACAGACAGACGTAAATACTGTATACATAATACATCATACATACATACATACATACATACATACATACATATAAAATGTATGTATATGATGCGCGTTCACCCATGTTTATATCAACTAATATATATATATATATATATATATATATATATATATATATATATATATATATATATATATATATATATTATTATTTTATAAACTTGTGTTACACTTTGTTGACAAACTCCGAAAACACTGTTGCCCTTAGTTAAACGGCTGTGATTGTTTTCGTGATAGTTTCACACTTGATATTCTTATCTCTTACTGAAAAGAAATGTAAGCTAGAAAAAACTGATTGAATTAAGGGTCCTAGCCAGGATGATAGATGAGTTGCGAATAACTGAAGGGAGTAGGATTGATCTAGCACTGATACGGATTAGATTTTTGTAGAGGGCCTTGATGGATTTCCGATGTGAGGCTGATTGTGACGAGAGAAAGAGTTTTTTTTTTTTTTTTTTTTTTTTAGGCCCCGATCGGCATAGCTGTCTAAATCGCGTAAATGAAACTCAGTCATTGCTAAACAAAATCGATGTGTAGATTTATGAACATTTGATAGCCACAGCGATTTTTTTAATTTCACGATTTCTTTACACTTTCTAGGTACGCTTATCACTACAAGATTCGAATTCATATAAGAAATAAAGAACTTCTTTCCCTTTGAGGTGGAATTCGAACCCGGAAAGGGAAATAAGAGGAGGTGTTACCACTTAGACCACTATTTTAATCTCTCATGTACTTTGGTACAGAAGTTATCGGTATTAATATGCCCTGGCGTTCACCTCCGCATCCAGTTACAAGTCCGTATCAAGATATTTCTTTTCATATTCCAGTTTATTAATCGTAGCATTGTAATTGGGTAATCCTTTCGCTACCTGACTATATCATTTGATTTTGGGGTGCGAATACCGGACTCAGTTCTGAGTGTGAACGAGATGTTACATTTTCAATATGTAACTGTTTCTTTCTAAAATGGAAATGTTTAATAAGATGGTCATGCAGTATAATAAATAAAAGGATTCAGTTAGTATATATACAAATATATGGCGTTTCTTCCATCTTTGGGAAGTGGATTGCGGCTATTGGATAAAAAATGTTTAGGAGCATATATAATCATTTTAAGATTTGGAAAAAATGCCTTATTTTTTATAGAACGTATTGAAAACTGTATTTCAAATCCCATTCCTAGTGGTGACAGTAAGTAGAAAATGGAAGCTGTTTTAGATTATTAAAAATGCCGTGTAACTAATATGAAAAACGTTACAGAGTAGTTTTATTGGTTATAAACAAACTTTAGTACAGCAAGTAGATGGTGACCTTGTCACTTGTGGTTAATCAGATGACGATAAACTTCCCGTAACGGGGTCATGTTAAGTGATTCAGGAGGCGTGGAGGAAAAGTAGGCTTCCGCATTCTGGAAATGAATTGGATGGAGGAACCCGCTCTTCATATACTCTTCACTGCAATAAAACTTTTCTGTAAGGTGGGCCTATGGCTTTTTACTGCAAGAGTTCACCTTGCAGTGTTCAGATGTTTTAGGGGGAATGAAATAATCATTTCAGCATCGGTATCCAAAAGAAATGTAAGATTGGCACAACGCTTTTGATCACCTATTTTTATACCATGATACCGTGACTAATTTTATTGGGTACAAACGAAACAACTTCCGCTATTATTCAAATATTTTTTTTTTTGCGTTCAGAATGAAACTTACAGAACTTATACATATATATATTTATATTATATATATATACAGTATATATATATATATATATATATATATATATATATATATATATATATATATGTATGTATATATATATATATATATATATATATATATATATATATATATATATATATATATATATATATATAATGTCTGTATGTATGTATATACTGTATATATACATGTCTGTATGTATGTATGTATGTATATTTATATATATATATATATATATATATATATATATATATATATATATATATATATATATATATATATAAAAGCAAGCTTATGCAAGGTCCGTTTTGAAAGGAAAAAAGGCTCATACTAATAACGGAGGTTGTTTCATTTAACATTATATATATATATATATATATATATATATATATATATATATATATATATATATATATATATATATATATATACATATACATATACATATATATTATAATAAGCCGGACTTAGAATCCGTTGTATCGGGTGGAGAAAACATTTGTAATAGAGAAGCTGTCGATATTATTGAAATGAAGTTCTTTTTATAAGTATTTTTGTAGACAATTGCTCTGCCCTGTGAATAAATGCTATTGTTCCATTTTCTATTGCTATTTGCTATTGCATGTACAAACAAAGCAAATGTCGAAATCGTGCCTCATGTACAGTACTTCTTGCTGCAGGCCTTGAAAATAGTGATTATTTTTACAAAATTAAGGTACGCATATTAGCTTGGGCGAAATTATTTCAACTCTTGTCTTTTATTGAACAACATTCCCAACTTAGTAGCCGTCTTTATTTGTTTAAATGCGACATTTCTTAAGATTTCAGAGGCATCATATCGTTCCAAAGATTAATTTTGCTGTTACGAAAAAATTTTATGAACAGAAGTACTGAGCTTAAATCTGATTAGGCATTTTCTTGTCTTGGTAATTATTACTGCTTGTGTACCCTCATCCATAGCAACACGGATAAGAAGGGTTATATTGTGCTTAAAAAAAGTTTGGATCAATCTATATTCTGCAATTATAATAACAAAAAAGATCACTCTATATTCTGCAATTATTATAACAAAAAAGATACAAAAGAACAGACGTCGCTTCTCTGCTGGGTTTTTAAAAATTCCAAATGGATTTCTTGGAAAATTATACATAGTTGAATATCATTATGCAAATGCAGAACCGATTTGATTTATATACCAGTATATGTGCATTGGCAGGTTGAAATGCTCGCTGGAAAATTCGTAAACATAATTTTTTAGGTGAGTTATAAGAGGGAAATTCTTTCATCACAACTACCAGTGCAGTTTTTACTTCTCGGAATGAGGTTTCTGAGAGTATAGCTGTGCTGCTTTTAACACCCACTCAAAATAAAGGTGGAGATTTTTTTTTTTTTTCAACCAGCTTCTGTTTTTGAAATTTATATTTGTTTTAACGTCTTTTCAAACGGATGAATTTGAAGTAAATTTTTTCAGGGTTCTAAATTCTCAGGCGGATTTTTTAGTAAGAAAGCTGCAGGTTATTGGCAAGAGTTTAACCACGGGCACAAGAATTAAAACCTCACTAATTTATTTTTAGTCTTTTTTGTTTGAAAAAACATTCCATAGTTCTAGATACCGTTCTGTAGGAAATGTTATTATGTTCGTAACTTTTTTCCACAGATAACATAAATCATTTTGCCCAGTTTTGGTGTTGTGAGACCGTAAGCCACGTGTCCAGACATTTGCCTCAACTTCCAAGGTTTCCAGGACTCATTCGTTGGCCATCATTGTCTGGACAACGATTCCTTCTGCTATCAACCCATTATGTTACCATCATTCCCTCACCTTTCCTGGAGATGCCTCCCCCACTCCTGCCCCCTTCCAATCCATCCGTAGCCCTTTGTGTCCCTACCACCATCTCACCTCGATGCCATCTGTCCTTGTCCCTAAAGGAAACCCACCTTTCCCTCTTGCTTCTATCTTGGACATCTACTCCTCTTGCTCCTCCAACTGGTCTCCTCCTCCACCCACCATAAAGGACCCCTTCCCTTCGACTGTAATGGGCTATTAAGCCGGAATTTATCGTACACTTTAAGCCCTTTTGTTGGATTTGGTGCCATTGGCCGGGGCGTAACTGATCTTGGGAAGGTGGCGAAGGTAACTCAAATTGGGTTGTTTTGGGGTCTATTTTGAAAGGCCACCAAATCGTAAGGGGTCACTCATTTCCTTTAATATGATTTTCAATAATCGATCCTCAGGATATAGATACGAGTATGTAAAGGAGAGAGCGAGAGAGAGAGAGAGAGAGAGAGAGAGAGAGAGGGCGGGGTGAAGTTACCCAAGTATTATGTAACAGCAGTTTGTGGGTTCGCATGTTTCTGCATTTCCATGTAGGCTTTTAATTTCGATTGTATACAGTTAAATTTATTTCGAGTTTCTAATTGTTAGTTTCTTCAGGCTGACAGAAAAGAAATTTTACCACCTTTGGCATAGTTTCTGAATAACTACAGAAATAGTTCATTATTATTTGCCGTTGCCGTCATCATCGTTATTATGGAACGTCGCCGTCCCTGTGACATATAATTTACAGTTTTTTCATCATTGTATAAAAATTCACCACCACTATGCTCAAATTTGTTTTTTTTTTCAGTTTTATTAGTATTAATCGCAGTTTTTCATCAGATCTTCATTAGCTATGATACTGAAGTACCTTGTGATGTCCTTTGTATTTGACATAAATCCTTACATAAACACATCTTCAACGCTACGCGATAACAAAATGCAAAAAGCCAGAAACTGATATTTGATTTCGTTATCAGTTTGCAGTCCTGTGTCATATCCTGCCATGTAGCATCTCTAAACTGACGTATTACATAATATGTAAACTTTCTTTCGCCTTTACAGAAGTGGTAAAACCATTTAACGACATTCACATCTGCGTTGAGGTGAAAATAATGAGATTGATCGGGAATGGTTTTAAGGAAAATAAGCGATGCTTTAGATGACAAAAGTCTATTTCAATGATGTTTTCTCGAATTATTTTCTCCAATCAGGAGCATTGACTTTAGAGACAGCCGTAATATTCTCTGGCTTGGTGAAATGCACTAATTAACATGGACAAAGAGATTGATATGTAGTAATTGGTATTGCCGTTATTTTATCCACGCTCTAGGAAAGCCTGAAGGCAGTGCTCCCTTGGCAACCTAATCACTTAATCATGGAATTAATGTTGTGTCTAGTTTTTAAGGCCAGTGTTTGATTTTTACGAAAAGGTAAAAAACTCGCCGTAAAATAAATTTATTCGTCTATCACTTACAAACTTTTTTTTTCGGAGTTTTCATTAGTGACACTTTAATTTGAAAAACAGTTAATAAAAATACCTCGATATCAGTAAAACCGCTGTACCAGAAGTAAGAATTGCGAATTTTTGGTGTCTAATACCTGCGTAGTGCAGAATGTAATTTGAAGTGGATAAATCAGTCGTTTTTGAAATGATGATAAAACCGAAACGAATTATCCTGCATCTTCACCGATAAAGGAGTCTAAAAAAATTATAGAAAAAAAAAACATAAAAACGACGATAAAACAATTTAATGATTATGATGTATTTTGCAAGTATGGAAGAAGAATATCATGTGTAATAAAATAATCTTTATAATCTCCATTCTGTTTCCACATTTATCAGTTTCCATATTATCATTTCTTTGCTCTCATTCACTGTAACGCAATGATAGAATGAATAACTCCTTCATAAAGTGCTCTCCCTCCCTTGACCAGTGTGGTATGTCTTTCCAGGCACCAGTCCTACTCAGACGTTCTAAAACTAGGATGTTTTCTCCCAAGTTTGCTTTCGTGTTTACTAAAATTCTTGAATTGAGATTTCTTATAAGGCACAGCTAATGTTGTTACGGCAAGGCAAAAGCAGTGCCTTAGGAGGAAAATATGGCTCTAATCTTTTCATAGCAAGGCTAATATTTGCTCGTAATTTTCCTTCCAGTGCAGCATTGCATTAGGTACCGATACCCCAGAGCTCACGGGGTTAAGAGAGAGAGAGAGAGAGAGAGAGAGAGAGAGAGAGAGAGAGAGAGAGAGAGAGAGAGAAAGAAAAGGGAGAGAGTTATCATTTTAGTTGTGAAACGGAAATGGCCCTGAGAGCTAAAACCAAATTGAATAGTGTTCTCTGTTGACCCAAAAGGAGTTTCGTAAGAGTTCACAAAGTATGAAAATAGTTGTTCAAATATTGAAGGAACAGTTCAGCTATGTGAAAAAGTTGTTCAAATATTGGATAGTGAGAAAAGCGAAATTAAAGAAAAATGATTGTCTAAACTTTCGAAAGGTTAATCTCCGTGACTCTAAAGTGAGATTTCTGTAATGCTCTTCCATTGCGTGTTTTAAACTATACTTTATGTATATATGTATGTATATATATATATATATATATATATATATATATATATATATATATATATATATATATATATGTGTGTGTGTGTGTGTGTGTGTATATGTATATTTTCTAGAGTTATTGTCTATCTTCCGATGAAGACACATTCGTGGTCGAATGAGATTGAACACATGATTCAGCAAGTGAGAGTTTCCTTCAAAAAGAGAGAGAGAGAGAGAGAGAGAGAGAGAGAGAGAGAGAGAGAGAGAGAGAGAGAGAGAGAGAGAGAGAGATTAAAATACTAGCTTTGGTTCATTACCGTCTTTGGCAGGATAAGTCCAATGAACCGGAGTTTATTTTTTGAAGGAGCGTCGTCGGATTTTAGAATTTGTTCAGCACTCTTAGACAATGATACTTTGGAACGTAACGCCTCTCTCTCTCTCTCTCTCTCTCTCTCTCTCTCTCTCTCTCTCTCTCTCTCTCTCTCTCTCTCGTTGTCATTATGACAACCTTAATCGTCGTTATTATAATATTTGTTTGTTATTCTGCAGTGTATCTTTACCCCAGTGAATTATAGGCATCTTGTCTGTACATATGAAATACGTTAATACCAGTGTGTGTGTGTGTGTGTATGTGTGTTTTTGCTGTGGTGATATATTCTTTATTCAGCCCTATTTCTCTTAGTGTTCTATAATTAACCTTATTCCTTGTAGTTTATTTAATCTGATCCTTTACATGTATATTTCGTAACTTTCCTGGAATCATTAAGATTTATTTCCCTCGGTGATGTAGCGCTGACTGATTCTTGTAGCCCTTGATGGCTCTTTTTGTCAATACCTAATAAGTTTGGTGCTTAAGTTCTATTGACTATAAATGCCATCGACTTCAGTATATGAAAACTTTGTTATATATAAAAATTGCTCAACTTTGAGAAGGTAACATGCGATTTCTATATATATAATCTATAATATGTCCCTTAGATTATCAATATTTTATGGCACCATTGATGTTGAGGAAGTTTTAGATTTATTGTGTGAGATAGCCGTATTTGTTATTCACTGTGGATATTTTTTATACGGCTCTTTCTTACAAAAATCTAAAATCCATTTCGTGTTCTTTTAAAGTGCACAGCTTGAGACTGGTTAAACAGGGATATTTATTATTATTATTTTCATAATGTTTATTAGACGTTAGTGTTGTGGTGGTGGTTGTTTATCATTTGAATTTATTACTATGTAACTAGTCCTCCTAAGCAGTAAACATAGTAGTCGTAGGTAAAACCCGCTTCCTCTTCTCTTTCACATGTAGGAAATCGAAACCACGTGAAAGGAGTCCCATTGTGAAAGATCCTGGCCCATGATACTACTCCTGTAGATGTTCAGTCATTTCAAGATTCTCGTAATTGGATTTGTTAGTTTCTGGTTCTCCTTCTCCCACACGCACTGGGCTTACCCTACCTCCTTTCCCCACCACCCCCTCCCTGATCATCGTCCCTTTTCCCCCCTCTTTTCCCATAATCTGACGAGGGTCTTAGTGCAGGAAATAGCCTAATAAGACGGTGTCCCTCAGCGGACTTTTTTTCTTTTAAAGTGAAAGTTGAGAATTTGCCGTCTTGTAGTGAGCAAATCCCTGACCTTAATTGGAGTCGCTTGAGAATACAAGAATGAGGAGATAGCAGGAGGGGGAGGAGGAGGAGGAGTTCGGAAGAAACGAAGAGAAATATTTTGCCCGAAAATTTTGTTGGAGGATGAGATCTCTTGCTTTGAAGAGTGAATTTATAGAATTGAAAGGAGACCTTACATGTTGGGAAGCTTAAGGATTGAAGTGACCAAGGTTAATGTATTTAGTTGTTGTAAGCAATAAATTCCAGTCTGTCACTCTCTCTTTGGAAAATTATTCCGTCTTATGCCAGGAAAACTGACATTTCGTTGTTTCTGTACCTCCGTATATAGCTGTGTGTGAATTTCTGGTTTCTTTTCCTAATAAGAATTTAGATTTAAATTCCCTCTCTCTCTCTCTCTCTCTCTCTCTCTCTCTCTCTCTCTCTCTCTCTCTCTCTCTCTCACACACACACACACACACACACACACACACACGCGCGTGTGTGTTTTATTTAAGAAAATTAATTAAGGCATATGTACGTTTATATATGAAAGGGAGCAGTATAAATTTACTCAGTGGAATTATTCTCTCTCTCTCTCTCTCTCTCTCTCTCTCTCTCTCTCTCTCTCTCTCTCTCTCTCTCTCTCTCTCGTGGCATTTATAGCGTGAGAGATTCCTTTGATCATAATGTTGACCGTGACTAATGGGTCGTGTGACCTCTGTCCACTGCCACTAGGGGTGGCACTGTCACTCATTCTGTCTTTCACTATGTCTTTCCCGTTGTCCGTGGTACAGCCCACTAGAGTAATACGTTCTCCAATTTGTATTGTGTGAAACAGTTTAGCTCTTGCATATATATGTGTATGTGTATATATATACATACGTACATATATATATGTATATGTATACACACACATACATACACATATGCCCATGTTCTGTTTTCCCGATCTATGTCTCTCGTCTTTTGTCAATTTTATGTTTCAGATATATTTTTTAATCTATGGTCTCCGCTTGTTTGCATTTCGACTCACTCTTTTGCTTGTACATATTCTTGCCGTGTTGCAGTAGTTTTCGTTCATCTCAACTTTTTCGTTTTGTCTCCCTCGTATCAGTAACGCCAATATCAGTTAACGAATGTAGGAACAGAATATTTGTACCCCACTGAATACGGGTATTGTATGCGTAGTATTCATACCATTAATAGTATACATTGTGTGAAGGATATCCATTGTCTGCATTTAGCCTTTGGATTTAGCTGCGCATTTGTATTCCAATATTCCAGCGCGTGGAATGGATGAAGGTTGTTTCTGCACAGCGGAACTCTGTTAGGCGTATTCCGTGAAATAGTATGAAAGGCGTCGCTTTTGCGCAATGAAGGGTCAAGGGGGAAGGTTTTCTCGCGGGAACAGCATCTGGAATCACTTTATTCCGGGCTGAAGGAAAATAACTCTTGTCACCTTTATACTAGGGTCCATTGTAAGGGGCAGTGCACTCTCGAGCTAGAAATTGAGCATGTCAGAGCTGCCCTACCAGGTCATTGCCCTCAAAGATTATGTATTTTAGTGGGACGAAGAGAAAATACGTATGAAACTGTGTAGTGTCTGGCCTTTGGGATTTTTTTTCGAGTTGGCAGTTGTGCAGGTTAGTTATTTTTGTGGTCTAGGTAATATAAAATCAAAGTTCTTTAATGTTTTTTTGGATTATAGATATGTTTTTATTTTGAATGAGGTGTCAAACAGATTTGATGAATACCATTTACTTCCACATGCTTATTCTTAGGTTGTTGTATTATCTAGAAACTCCACCTTTTTATTACCATTAGTAGTGTACGCGTAAAGAAGAAATGATTAATTAATTCTGCTATATTTTCCTTGTGCAAGGGGCTAACGACGTGTTTAATATAACGTTAATCAATAATGCAGAAGATTTACTAATAAGTATAATTGAACCTTATGCCATTGGTTATGCTACTTTTGATTGGTAAAAGTTTTCTTCCGTGGAAGTATATGAATTATAAGCTAGACGTTGGTGCCCGAAGTTATTCCTACCACTCTTTAGTGAATAGTTGGAGGCCAGGCGATTTATGTAGCTAACAGTCGCAAAATATTGTAATGCCACCAAACTTTCTTCTCCCTCTTCTTTTCTTTCCATGTTTGGAAGGAGTAGCCAGAGGGAATACTTAACGCAAAAGGATAAATTTTGAGGTGAAGTAGGATGAATGGCATAACTTTGGATATTCCCTCTTCCCCAATATCTAACCCCAACTGACCTCCCTCTCCCTCTCCCCTTCCCCCCCTCCTCCCTCCCCCCCCCCTCTCCCTCTTCCTCTCCTCCTAGCCCCGGCTTTCCTCCCGGCAGTTCGCATGGCATCAATCAACAACGAAAATTACTGGGAACGCCTAAAAGCACTTAACTTATATACGCCGCTAGAAGGCTGCGGGGTTGGCTGGCCTGAAACACTCGGGAAAGTTATGGTACCAAATATATTCCATGACCTGTATCGGGGTCCCGTCACGTCCTTTTAACTTACACACTGGGAAATAACTTGGACGCCCTCGAAGTTCTTGTTCTTGTAACTGACTGGAATGGGCTAATAGTGAGCGTTTCTTGAGAAGGCTTTCTGGAAAGGAAGAGGAGGTCATGTAAGCGGTATGGATGGTAATGCCATAATGCGAGACGGTTATTCCAGAAATCACTTTGCTACTCGAGTGATAGATAAATAAAAAATGATAAATACGCCCACTTTCAGCCTTCGCCTAAATTTGAACTTCTTGAGAGGATAGCTGGGGGAAAATATATGGCTGAGTGCAGTTTTGCTTGGTAGGCTTGTGTCTGTTATTTATGAGTGGAAAGTGATATACTGTAAGTTCATCAAGTAGCGCTACATCTTTTTTACAGTTACAGGTGGTTTTGGCCCTATGTATTTCATTCTGTGTTTGGTTTAACATAGGTATTAATGATATGTGTTGAATTCAGAATTAAATCGTAAATGGATGCGAAAGTCATGCTGGTGTTGTGACGTTTTGTTCTTATTTTGTTTTATTTTTCTCAAATCAATTTTAACTGTCATAGATTAGCCGACAAACATTCAAGTTTTATTTTGTGGAGGTGCAGTATTTGTCTTTGAGTTCTAAGTAGGGGAGAACTCTTCCGTCGTTCGTGTAATAGCGGCGAGAAGAGAGAAAAATCATTCTACCCGACAGGCCTTACTCAAGAGGAGTTCATTTCCAGTAAATCTTGATCAAGAGATAATCGTTCTGTTTTGAGGTGTTGCGCAAGGGGAAGTAATTCTTTCCAAGAGTCTTCTTTAACAAAACCCAGGTTTTCTTTAAGTTTTCCAAAGACCATTCTTTATTGCATATTGCAGTGAACTCATAGGTATGCAATTGATTGTCAGGTATGAGGCAGGTAGTATCTAACTCATTGTTATGTGAATGAGTCATTCAGTAGGTATTCGAGTGAAAACTATAAGAATATCATATGAGTGGTTGCACACAACTAAGGTGAGGATTACCTCGTCGAGGCCCTTCCGTTTTGATGGCAAACGCTTCTGAGATAGCAGTGAACACGCATATTTAGAGGTTTATCTCTCTTCTTCGCCCAGTCTCTTTCTTCACCATACATGCGACCCACAAGAGTCGACTAATAACTAGGTACTTAATTCACTCTTCTCTCCTCGTCCGCTTCGAGAGTTGAACACGGGTCGTCAGTTGTGAGCGAGACACGCTGCCCCCAATCTACGAGGCCAAGAGAGAGAGAGAGAGAGAGAGAGAGAGAGAGAGAGAGAGAGAGAGAGAGAGAGAGAGAGAGAGAGAGAGAGCTCAGTTATGTCTGTCAGCACCCTTTTTATCTTGATAAAGGAGTGGCCATAGAGTCCAGCCTCCGTAAAAATTGAATCATTTTGGGGTTACGCCGAAGAGATGGGGAGGATCCATTTCGAATTTTCTCCCGCCTTTTATTTTTCTTGTATGTGTGTCTGCCCTCCTCCCTCTTGAGGTCTCGTCCCCTAACACAATTACCGTCTTTCGCAGAAGGAATCATTTACTACACCAAACAAGTTTTTCCGTTTTCAAACTTTTGCGGCTGGCTGCAAGTTTTATCATTTTTCAGCTTCGTGGTGCGGGTTTAACTTTTATTATTTCGTGCGTAGGGTCATGCGATTTTATAATTTGTTTTATGCGATGTGTGTTTTTTACCCCCCTCTTTTTGTCTGCGACCTCCCCCTCCCCCTTCCTCACCACCTCTCCTTTTTTTTCGCCGTCGAAGTAAATTGCAGTGGAGAAGTTTGCATGCGCTTGTTACGGAGAGTTTTATTGAGAGTTCATATTTCTTGTATGTTTGTGTATTTTTGTTTGTTGGCTTTCTTGGAGTAAGTTCGGTCTCTAGTGTACACACTTTGCCGCTATAAAGTTATAAACGTTCTCAATGGAATATATTTACATACATATATATATATATATATATATATATATATATATATATATATATATATATATATATATATATATATATATATATATTGACTCTAAAATATTTTATGTTAAAACATCAAAGAGGCTAGATTTCATCACGTTATATT